>NC_092152.1:54749201-54956701 GCF_045791955.1 Oncorhynchus clarkii lewisi
GCTATTTGAATCTGGGTGTACAACAGCTCTTTTCAGGGTCCAGTTTGTGATCCCCAAAAATGTATTAGTAGTGACTTTCTTCTTGTGAGTTTCACTTATTTTTTTGTGCTGTCTACTAACTTTCCTGACGGTTTGAATATTCATGAAACATTATGATAATCTTTGGCTCTGCTCCTTATGTTTATTCACAGATCCTCTGCTTGAAACAATTACGGGATGTGAAGTCTGATTCTGTCCTCAACTTGTTGACCTGCTCTGAGGATGTTGGACACCACTGTTGCACCTTCAGCCATTACTTTTTTTCATGTCAGTCGATGGGCTGACTGACCTCAAGGCGCAGAAGGTGTTTTAAGGTTTGTCGTCGGACACAAACTATTCAGAGTCTGTTGTGAATGACAAAGATATCCAGTAATTTCTAATTATTTATAATGTATGACAATAGTAGTGAAACACTAGCACTACTCTAGAAATTATTAATGACATATTCTGTGGCGGTAGTCAGCCTAGAGGTTTGAGATGTGGATCAGTTACTGATGCGTGGCTAGTGTCATTTCCCAGCTGCCCTCTGTGTTGTGCCCTTTAGCTGGGCACATATTCCCCAAAATGTTCCATGGTGGTGTGCTGCGGCTGACCTGGTGCCGCTGCACGTGTGTTTTGTGGGGTTGGGAAAGGCTAAAGACAAAGTTCAATTTCTGTGAAAAAAGGACAAAGCATTATCCTGTTGTATTTTAGGTATAGGAGGAGGTCTGGTGCAGTGGGGTGTTCCAGGTCCGCAACACTTGAGGAGAAAACGTCTTAATCATGATGGTAAGGTAAGCTTGTGACTGTACGTGTCATATTCACTGTGTGGACCTCTATGAATCATTACTTAAATAGGAACAATATACTGTAGCTAGGGACAGTTAGCTGCTTGCACATACAATAAATATTTGTACAACTTTCTACAAATTATCTTGCCACTGTAAATGCTCAAAAACATGATGGTTCTTATCACGCTAAAAGCGATCTTGATGATTCAATTATTTGTGTTGCTCCTTCCTTCACAGGTCCTCTGCTTGCCATACTAGAGAGACACACTCTGTTTCCGTCCTCAACTTGCGGACCTGCCCTGAGGATGTTATACACCACTGTTGCGCCTTCAGTCATGTTGATTTCCGTCTGGTTGTCTTTGGACTACATGCCATGGGCTGACTGACCTGAACCTTTACCAGGACAGAAATACAATGTTCATCACTTTCCTCATATTGGACTACTCTGATTAGTTATGAGGTCACAGGAAATAGACTCATTACTCATAAATCATTGCAGCTCACTTGACTGCATCTGACTGTGGATAGCAGAGCTCTCTGGTGTTTCACCATTTGAAATTAAACAACAAAAATGTAAATGACCATTGTTTTACTCTTCTGACATATCGCAGCAGTAAGAGTAGTATCCTACCTGACTCATATAAACAACATCCTTGAGTGTTTCGTTGATTAATGTATCTTTATAAGATTGTATTCCTTTTTTACCTGTAAAAAACCTGTAGACATGCATGATCCTGTAAATATTTACAAGGAACATAAATCTCACTACTTGGTATTTTTATATGGGGATTGTGAAAAATATATTTAATGTAGTTTTGTATGGTAATTGTAAATCAAATTTGTTTTCATTGGACTAGTCCATAAGATTTTTGTTAGGATTTGTTTGTCTTCACCAACTGTTCTTAATTATGCAACCTTTTTTGTCCAATTATCTCCACGTAATACAGCCAGCTTTTCCATTCTTGGTTATCTGCCTCTGTAGCCTTTATCTAAAGTTTCATTTTTTGTATTACTTTGTTATTTTTATTGCTACTCTCTTCACATGGAGATGTTAGTTATGGGATGATGATTCCAATTTGTCAACAGGTGCTTGGATAGTTGGGATTAAATAAGTATTGTTACAGAAATACAAAATGTCAATATCGGTCCCACTTTAAACCAAGTACAAGTACTCCATTCACAAATCATCTATAAGTGTTTGTCATACTCTATGAAGGGTTACATACCCATTTCCACTGTAGAGTGAATTGCCAACTGTGACATAACTCAATATGTATGTTCACACACCATCTGTAGAGTATGACATATGGTTATAGACTATTTGTGAAGTGTTTATGAAGCCTTTATGAATGCTATTTAATGCCTTTATAAGTTGTACCTAAAATTATAAATACTAGTATTAATAGACTATTATTATATTTGTTTGGTGTATTAAGTGAGCTAGCACGTGTATTATGGCATTTAGGTGTTATGGATAATAGCTCTGGATGAGAGGTCGAGCCATAACAAAGTAAACACTGTTGCCTCCAGTACGATAGGTGGCGATATTGCACTGTTTATCTTGACTGCAAAGCAAAGAAGCAGATGCAAATGTCCAATCTGGAATATCATGGGTCATGTGCTGCATACGTGGAGTGTCTGAAAGTGGGCGTGTCAACAGAAGTGGGTGTATGGAAACCGAATCAGCTAATTGGGCAGATTTGTTGCCACTCGACCATTTTGTGTGTGGGCTGGACAAGTAGATTGTTGACAACCATAGCATTTTAGCTATCCTTAATAACCTCATTCTCCTAACCTGCCACGTTAATTATCCAAACATGCTACGCATTTTAGCTAAGCCTAACATCTTTCCTAACCTTAACCTCATTCTACTAACATGCCACGTTAATTATCCTAACCTGCTACCTTCTTCTTTGGAATTTGTTTGGCAGATCGCATCCACCTTTTAATTGCATACACTGCCAACTACTGTACTGGTGTGTGTGAGGCAATTTAAAGTCTAACTACATTACATTCTTTGATATGGTAATACAAAATTGTGAAAAAGGAAAATTTCCCTCCCAACTATTAACCCTCTCAAAAAAATACAAAAATAAAACACCACACCATTCCACTATTTAATTATATCTTGTCCCACACCAGACCTAATCCTGCATCTGTTAAGCAGTAAATCCTCTCAATCCCAAGTACTTCTCTGCCGCTGCCACCACAACCACTATTTTTTGTGACTTTTGATCCATTTCTGCAGTACAATTGACAGCCATGGCTATAAATGCTAAAAGCCCACCTTACTGAAGCACATATTCTTCCCATCACTCTCTCTTGGTCTCTGCCTACTCACAGGAATCCTCTCAGAATCCCTCACCCTGTTCCCATCTTCCACTACCACTCTCTTCACTGCTTTGGCATTCAACACTTTCTGTACTACTCTAGGCCATCATTGTAAATAAGAATTTGTTCTTAACTGACTTGCCTAGTTAAATAAAGGTTAAATACATAACCATGGCAACCTCAACCTGCCTTTCTCTCACCGGACACCTCCGATCTTCAGCCCCATGGGCAGCCCTACAACTAACATCCATAACGTTTTCCACCGATACCACACATTCCATCATCTTATGCCCTCCTACACACTTTTCACATCTAGGCATCTCCCTCCTACACACTGCTGCAACATGCCCATAAACTTGACACCTAAAACAATAGTATTTTTGGGAAACAAAAGCTTTCATGGGATAACTGACACTTCCTACCCTGACCTTATCTGGCAAAGACTCTACATAAACACTCAGCATGACAGACAAAGTCTTCTGTTTCCCCACACTCTCCACCAGATCTACGTCTCACCTAACTGTATGTGTCACAGACACCGGGAATCTTAAGTTTCAACTGCTCCTCCTTAACACTTAGTGCTGACCTGGTATCACTCCTTTCATCAGCGCCCTGCTCCGGAGAGCAAAGCAAGTCACAATTCTTGTCCCTAATTGCGTAATCCGGAGCACCCGCTCCTTCTGGGTGGAGGAAACACAAATCTACATGAGTCCACTCCTAGTTACCTTCAACAACTCAACAGTTCCCAACCTATCCTACACCACAGCTTGACGCCACATATGGATCAGCCAAAATGCAATGATCCATTGTCTCTACAAATCTCACTCCCACTGGGCCATAATCATCCTCATCATCTTCGGGACAAGGCCCGAACTCGGCGGTCCTCACCACAGGTACTTCATCCTCACTCTCGCCAGGTTCCATCTCTGAAATTCTTGGGCACGTATCCCCCTTTTTGCACTCGACACCAACCTTCCTCAACATACTGCTTCCCTCTACACTCAACTTCTTCGCAGCAGTCATCACTGCACCTGCCACAGTTAATTCATCCTCACTCTCGTCATGTTCAATTTCCTCCTCAAGCTCTTCAAAAAGTTCTGAGATCCTCCATTCTATATTCACTCAAAATATATTACACTTTTTGTCCTTTTTTTCTTGTCCACCATCATCTCCTTCACCAGATCTTCCAGAAGGCTTGTGCAATCCCCCACTGCATATTTATGCATAATATGTTCCACTTTTTTTCTTGTACACCATTTGACTGCGTGTCCAATACTGAACTAACTCTTCTTCTTTGGCAGCTGCTATGTTAGTTCTCTTAACCTGCTATATAAATATTAAACTGACCTCCGGTGCACCCTACGGCCGATCTAAGCAATAATGGAGCGCTGATGTTACACCCATCGCTGTTAATTTCCCCCTTCTTTTGCAACGCCGACTTTCAGACACACTCCGAGCACAAATAGAACAATGAGACAGATATTTCACCAGATGTATAAATGTTAAGCATCCGGGTGGCATTTCCACTCACTACCAAATTGGGTGATGAGAGGAAGCCCAGTAGCCGAGAAGTGGGAGAATGTGGACAGAGATTGATTTTGGCCTACATTCTGCCAATTTTCTAATTTAAGAAATATTTGGTCTACATACAGTTTTCTGTTTCCCAAATTATAATCTGTTACAAACAGAGTGGACTGCGTTTTGTAGACTTTACCCTTTGCCAAAGTTAAAAATAAAAATAAATAAAAATTATCGTTTTGTAGGACTGCGAGGGCGAATTGAGTTATTGCACACGCGCACATCAGGGTAGGCGTTCCCTAACGGAAAAATGCTAATAAATACTATAACGGTCCAATAGGATCTCACTATCTCGGACTCAGAGCATTCACATTTCCGGAATAAGCTAACCGTTACCCACCTGGAAGATGAAGTACTTTACTGTAGCACCAACTTTTTTCAAGTTCCAAACTGTCTTATGGAAGGCTAAGGGGGACCTGCAAAATCAAGGTAGCTACAGTAATAGCTAACTAACGTTAGCAAGCTTAGCGAGGCTATTTGATGTGAACCACTAGTCTATGACAAACAATAGGCTACTCTATGTACTAATAATTCATGTTCTGCAATCAATGCGCCCTTGCAAGTGGCATATTTGCCGTCAATATAGACCTCAATACATAGTTAGCTAGATGAGTTGGCTACTTGGTGGTACTCACAATACGCATTTGTTATGTGCCAAGTCTCATTGGATTTAACGTTACTGCAGTGAGATGCAAGTTAGGCTTGTCAGTTAGCCTGAGGTTAGTTTGATAAACTGTGGGGGTAATTCAGGACACAAAGCACCCATTAGGTGTTGTGGTGTAATAAACAGTCATTTTTACAAGCAGACAGAGAGGTAGAGTGTGTGGACTCCCTTGGTCAGTTGGTGTAGGCCAAACCTTAAACTTGGAATCATCTGTAGTTACACCACTATATCTAATATTACATAACCTATTTCCTCAGACTCACCATTTTCACTGTTATAAAAAGGACTTTATAAAAATCAATTGGATTGATATGCTTAAGGAGATAGGCCTGGTCAGCTACTTGGACATTTTCTAGGTCTAACCAAACTATATTTAAGTTGACCCTGGGTGTCACCCAGATAGCTAGTTTAGTCGGTGTGAGATGGATGTAGATATAAAGCCAGAGGAGGATGAGATGGAGATATCCCCAGCTGTCATTTTATCTGACTCTTTTAATGCAAGTTATTCATATGCCGAAAATTGGAATGACACAACAAAACAAAGCCTTATTTGTGCTCCGTTAGAAGATACAAAATCAAGTGATAGGGAGATTCAAATTAATTCAACAACAGTTGGTGCTCCAGCTGTAAATGTGGGTGGTAAAGGTGTTGTCCATGTTCACACAGAACAGGATAACCCAAGCACCCCTGTAGGGAATTTAATCAAAGATAAGCCATGTTTTTACATATCTCCCAATGATATTCAAATTGGAAAAGTATGTACCTTTTCTCAGTCGCAACATTTAGTTGCAGAAAGTGTTTCTTTGGGAGGACAAATCAACCCAACTGCACAGATATTTAGCAGCTTTCAAATACAGCCACTAAACAATGATCAAGTGCTGACTGATTATGTTAATCTCCCAAGTCAAAGTATTGCCAAACCATTTCTGATCATTTCACCTGCAATAGCAAGTGACAGTCATTTAACTCCAGTGCTGCAACCATGTCATATGAGGACTCACAGGCCTATTCTTCCAGCCTATTGTAAACCATTTACTTCAACCTCTATTCAAGAGGAAGACTACGACGTTAAAATTAAAAAAAGAGGGAAGAAAATGGTCAAGGCACAAAAAGGGAGAAAAGATGGAGATATGTGGCGACATCGTGTTAATTACTCAAAACATATTTCGCAAAGGTCGTCAGCTGGAAAAAAGTTGAAGGATCCATACTCCAACTGCAAGAAAATTGGATTGGATTTCAATGTTGGGTCTGGATCCAATCAGAAACTAGATGTGCAGTTGCTAACTAAAGGTGTGATGGTTGAGGTTTCTGATTTTGCTATAAGAAGTTAATAGAGCTCAGCAGCATGTTGTCTGTGACATTCTAGAGTACAACTTTGATCTTGGTTTGCAAAAGCATCAAAGGTATGATTTTGCGACACGTACTATGCACAAATTAAGAGAATTGATGAGAAAACGAAAAACTGTTCTAGGAAAACCTGAATTGGTAATGGAGGTGTTTACCCTTCCTGATCCCAACACGATAAAAGGTTAAAAATATGCCCTTTCAACTGCAAAGAATTATGACCGTGTGTCAGAAAATCTTGAACCTGCTGACACGCTCTTAATGGACAAATCTCATCTGGACATCGTATCCAGACTTACTCAGCATGTCAAGACAGACAACCTGTTAACTGAGAAAGATGTAACGCAGTGTGCTGGTGGAACGGCGTACAGCCTTGCAAGGGACCAAAACGGGCATCTAATGGCCTCTACAATATCAAAAACAATGAAGGACCCCTATCCCCTCTGTAAGAAAATAGGATTAGAACTTGATGTGAAATCCAATTTTGGGGCAAAAGAGAAACTTAATTTGGAATTATTGACCAAAGGTGTAATGATTGAACTTGGTAATTTTGCCAAAGATGTTTGTGGAACTTACAAGCAAATTGTCATTGATGTCCTAGAGCACAATTTTGATCTTGATTTGCCTATTGAGAAAACCAAGCTGTCTACCTATATTATTACAAATTTGAGACGAGTTGTTAAGAAAATGACATGCATGGCACATAGAAGGAAACCTCCATATTTAAAGGAATCATTCTCACTGGGGGTTGGCACAAGAAAGAAACCTGCAGTGATTTCCAGTAAAATGCAGGTCATTGACTCAATTGTGTGGAAATATCAAGGACTGAAAAATGTAACAGAAAGAAGATGATTAGATTTGAGAAGGAAAAAGGGAGAAAGAGCCACTTGCAAAGTAAGAGACACGAAGGCAGAGAAATTTCATAGAGGTAGACGAGTAGGCCTAGTTTCTCAGTCTGTGAAGAAACAGACCATCTCCAACGAGACTGGACTCACATTGTCAGCCGGAAAAACTAAGGTCCCTATCAGCAAAATTAAAAAGGGAAACGTGATGCCCTTTGCAGAGAAAGTGGTGAAAAACTGCTACCCCTTGTGCAAAGAAGTAGGTGTGGAACTTGATGTGAGATCCAAACCACCATCCAAAACAAAACTTGACTCACAGTTACTGACAAATGGCGTAATGTATGAGGTTCATAAGTTTGCAAAAAATACAAAAAAGGCTTATATGTATACTGTCTATGATATACTGGAATATAATTTTGATCTACATTTGCAAAATCAGAAACGCTGTCAATTTGCCATACATATTTCATCTAAACTGAAACGAATGGCTAAACGGAAACATGTCACAAATGAAGACTTTTCAAAAGAAGTGTTTATAATACCGCTTGTGACTAGACAATACAAGAAAATAGAAGCTACTCCACCTGCAAGATTGTCAAAAAGACAATTGGATTTGAAAAGGATACAAGAGGCAAATGATACAGAGGAGAAGATGAACTATCAGAAGATGGTTAACAAGACCGGTTTGAAATATCTGGTCGCTGATGCAAGGACTGCATGGTCTCTGCATGCTGAAGAGATCATCTCTATCGAAACAGATGAAACTGTCAAGCTTGGCCAAGATAATGGACCCACTGACTTCTGCTTAAAGGAGTCTGGCGTTCACTCTGGGGTCACAGAGCAAACCCCATGCCCAGAGAACTACCAAGTTTACATTTGCAGGAAAATGATCAATGAAATTGTTACGAGTGGTGAAATGCAACAGATGAGATGGATTTTTGTAACCTTTTCAAAGTGTTTTGGTGATGGGACTGGTTCCGAAAAGACATTTGAACAAATCCTCGCTGAATACAGATCAGACATCCTACCACTGATGGTTGAGAAACATTGTGGCTTTAGTTCCACTGAAAAGACAATGATGTGCCTTGTAAGTCAGCTCTTCTGTGGCTTACATTTGATTGATGGCTTTGCTCACCAGGCAAAAACAAGTCTTCTACTTTGGGAAAATATGATTTTAGGAGATAAGGAAGTAGGAGTCCATAGCTCCCCTAACATTGGGACAACAGAGTTGGAGTCTGGAACAGTGCGTTTGGTGAGTTCTGTGAGTGATGCTGTGCAAGAGCTTGGATGGGCAGAGGACGGTCAGCTTGTTCCGTTCAAAATCTTTTTGACCAGCAAAAAATAATTTGATGAAGTTCCTTTGTCTCTATCCATTGGACATAGAATTGATGGTCTGTTTCATAATTCTGCTGGGGTGTATAGCATCCATGATGATTTGGTTGAGTTTACCTGTACATACGGAGCTGAGAGTAGTTTGCTTGTGGCAGTTGTTGCTGATTTGGAGGTTCAACAGTTCAAGGCCGGATGCAGAGCTCTGGGTCTGGTTTCGAAGCTTATCATTGATCCTCTCTGGAGAGCCTTAACTTTGAAGGGAAACGTGTTGGAGATGGAAGAAAGATACCAAACCCTTGTTACCAAACTCAAGGAATGGCAGGAAGATGGGAGAGGCCTTGTTGAAGGAAATGCATGCTTGTTTGATGACATTGAGGTACCCAAGAACCTTGTGTTTGATAGGCTTACCATGTGGACCAACACAGACTTTTTTGAGTTGACTGTTCAGATTGTTGAGTTGATCCTAGCCAGTTTTCTGAAGGTATGTTCTATGATGCTTCCAGTCAATTTAGAGCTCTTGTCACAAAACAATGATCGATTCAGAAAGGATTTGGCAATATTAGATCAATTGCAAAAAGCTAAGTCAAATGCAGTCAGTATTGCCATTGAAGGCATGGACATGTGCAAGAAGAATCAGACTTGGGAATGGCTGTCCTTTTTGGATGAACCAAAAATAGTGTCAATGAGGAAAACATTCCAGACAGTGTAGGCAAAGGAAGAAGAAAAGCTCTCTGCCACACCTGCAGAAGAATGAAAATTGTAAAGGAATAGACATGACAGAGTGGATGAGTCTTTTATTTGTTTATTTATTTACTAATGAACCACAGTAGGACTATACAGGACAGAACCTTTTTTATAACAGGTTTAACTTTGTCCCTGTAACCTGGTGATGACATTGCCTATACAGCTCTTTCAAAAATGTTGCATGAACGTGATTTTCTTTCTAGCACCTTAACTTTTGTGTTCAGACTGGTGAAAGATAAACAGCAATGCAACCTCAGACAATAAGTAGATGCAAGTATAATATAGTTAGACTATATACCTATTTTGTGATATACTGTATAGCCTAATGATGTTCAAACGCGGTGTCAGTAAATATTGAACGTCAAATAACGCTTATCCATCATCCATGCTTCGTCTCAATGGTTGAATTTGCATATTTCCTTGGCCTTCTTTTGATGCCTGGTCTTGTTTTTGAAAAGACTAATTGAATGAAAAAAAATCTCATTTTGAAAGGAGACCAGTCATTATTTTAGTGTTATTAGCTTATTTCTGGACCATTTTTCCCCTCACTTTTTTGTATGACCATTGAATTGCCTTCTTGAATGGTCAACTTAAATAGAAACAAGATGGAGAGCAAGGCTCTGAAAGTTGTCAACTTTTCTACTGTTCAAAATGAATCATGCTTTATTTTTTTAAATACCTTTTTTTTTTAATCATATTTTGGTAATCCGTTTTTGAGAGCCTGTTTTATCTCTATATTTTTGTTGGAGATCAAGATGTTTTCATTAGGACAAATGCACTGCAGTGCTTTTCTATCTGCTGCAACATTCAACGTTGCACATTTCTGTAGACTTCAGGAAGAACATGCTTTTATATATAAATATCAAATAATTTGCAAAAGGTGAGAGCTTCATTCACTTCGAAAACTATTCACTATTTAATTTAAGTAGCTCTTTAGTTTATTCAATTGTTGTTTTTTACCATGACTATGCATTCTGTCTTTCTGCAGGCCGAGTTCCAGGTTTGTGATGTCCACCATGAGAGATTCTCATTAAAGTTGAACCAGTGACTGTGAGTACTGTATATTAGAGGTCTTCTCGGATCTTGAAATTTTTATCCAAACTGAATTGAATCTGTGAAATTCCCATCCGACACCGGACAGGACCCACAATTTGTTTGTGTGAAAATCAAAGCCCAATCTGATTCAGGTCCAAGGTGTACCAGATCCGACCCAAAATATATCCGAAATGAGGGAGAATCTGATCCAGGTCTGTATCGAACCCATATGTATCCGAAAAAAGAAAAAGAAAATGCTGTGCTTTATTGATACGCAAGCCAGCAGAATTGTTTTGACTTGTCTGTTAGGCAGTGAACTTTAACGTTTCACATGCATTTTCTGTTGTAGGCTAAACTAAAGTAATATAGCTTAATATTTTCATAAATGACATCCCCAATTTAAAATGTCAACACAATATGAAGGGAAGAGGTGTGTGTGGCGAAGACGCACTAGTCGGCTGTCTCTCCAGAATGCGGCTGTCTCCCGCTTTTTCGTACACATTCATTGTTTCATTGTGAATTGTTTGCCCTTTGTTTATTTGTATATTTTTTTCTTGAGCACACATAAAGTACCTCAAATCAAATCAAATTTTATTTGTCACATACACATGGTTAGCAGATGTTAATGCGAGTGTAGCGAAATGCTTGTGCTTCTAGTTCCGACAATGCAGTAATAACAAGTAATCTAACTAACAATTCCAAAACTACTGTCTTGTACACAGTGTAAGGGGATAAAGAATATGTACATAAGGATATATGAATGAGTGATGGTACAGAGCAGCATAGGCAAGATACAGTAGATGGTATCGAGTACAGTATGTACTCGAGTATGGGTCGGATACCTGGCCTGTACGCAAATGTAGGCCTATAAATATTCCCATATGGGGATGTCTGATAGTAATTCTGATTGTCTTAACTCACCACCACTTATGAGCTGCGGTGCTTCTGTGTTTTTTTCCGTCACCTCACACAAAGTCAACAGAGTGTTTTACATCCATTGCGAATGAGAATAGTTCCTCACTGTATTTCAAAAATCTTTCCAACACTCTCCTTCTCGATAGGCCTAAGTAACCACAGCACGTCTCAGTGTAAAATACAACAGATTGCTCATCCCAAATCTCCAGTAGAAATGTCATGAATTAGTGTACCTGAACACTTCTCCCTTGTGCAAATACAGCTGTGTCTGTTCGGAGCTCATTGGCGAGGGGAAACAGTGAGTTGAAACAATGTTTCCTGTAGCGAGTACTTAAGCCAGACAGAGTGAGAGGCAGACAAGCGGAGGAGAGAGATTAATGCAATTGACTGAACCAAATGCCATGCATTCATCTTCAAATATCATTTAGGATCTTTTCGGTATTTAATATATTTTCAGACATATCAGAGGTCTGTAGCCAACGAGCGTGATCTGACCCGGGATCCGAGGGTCAACTACACAATAACGGGTCGGATCCCAGGTAATTGGTTTGGGTATATCCGTAAAGACCTCTGCTGTGCATCCTGCCTCTTTTGGACAAAGCACCCCTTTTCAGATCTGTCTGAAGGTGATGGCCCTTACAAGTCTCCTATGGCAACATAAACAATGGAGTAATATGTCCATAGCTTAGGGCATTATGTCCCTAGCTTTTTGGTTAAGAAAGTTTTTATTAATATTACGTTGATTCTTTGAAAATAAAAGGGTAGGCTTTGTTTCATTAATAGGCTTTGTTTAAAAAATACTGGAATATCTTAGACTGTGGCTTTAGCTTTAACCCTATTGTAAGATAAAATCTTATGAAGCTCATTTTGTCCTTTTGTCCTCTAACATAGCGTGCTGAGATGTCTCCTGTGTTCGATTGTAGGCTTTCTTAGTTGTTCTTACAGTTAATACAAGTAACATGTTGATGGCGTTTGAATACGTTTGCTGTTTGCAATATACAAGGGGTACCAGTATTGAGTAGATGTGCAGGAGTATGAGGTAATGGAGGTATATACTGTATGTAATTTTTATTTATTTATTTAACTAGGCAAGTCAGTCAAGAACAAATTCTTATTTACAATGATGACGCTGGGCCAATTGTGCCCCGCCCTATGGGTTCCCAATCACGGCGGTTGTGATACAGCCTTGAATCAAACCAGGGTCTGTAATGACGTAATGGGTCCTGTTGGTTCCAGAATTAGTGCATCAGTACCACTTGCCGTGCGGTAGCGGAGAGAACAGTTTATGACTTGGGTGGCTAGAGTCTTTGACCATTTTTAGGGCCTTTCTCTTACACAGCCTGGTACAGAGGTCCTGGTAGGGAGCTCGGCCCCAGTGATGAACTGGGCCGCCCGCCTGAACTACCCTAGCGTTTAGCGGTCGGATGCCAAGCAGTGCCGTTCCAAGCGGTGATGCAGCCAGTCAAGATGTTCTCAATGGTGCAGCTGTATAACTTTTTTAGGATCTGAGGTCCCATGCCAAATCTTTTCAGCCTCCTGGGTGGGAAGAAGTGTTGTAGTACCCTCTTCACGACTGTGTTGGTGTGTTTGAACCATGATAAATCCTTAGTAATGTGGACACCGAGGAACTTGAAGCTCCCGACCTGCTCAACAGCTCTCACATATACTGTGATGTTATCTCTTGGTTTTATCTTCCCAATTTCAGCAAAACTTTGATGTGTGCCGTGTCCCTGTGCAGAGTCTCAGATGGGGAGCTGGACCTCGTGAAGACCAAGCTAGACTGGCAGGCCTGTGGATCTCTTGTTCTGGGCTACTCAGAGGTGCTGCCAGAACTGGACCTCGGCACTATCAATTCACAGACCACCACCTACAGCCCCTCCATACAAACCTGCACAGAGGACAAATTCTGGGGTGAGTATGTTTTAGTTTGTGTGTGTGTGTGTCCATCGATCCATTTTGTGCAGATAAGTATTGTCCGATCAATTATTGACCACTCATTCTATTCCTCTCTTCCTGTGTTGTAGCGTCAGTCACAATGTCATCACTGATGCTCTGACTGAAACTAGCCTACACCAACTGGTCTTTGCCAACTGTTCCACTAACCTACCATATAGTGTGCATTGGAGTGCTTGCCTGTGATTGAGAAAGCGTGCGATGTAGGTAGGTAGTGAGTGAAGACAGGGAGAGGGGCGGTCTCTTTAACTTGATGTAACTGTTGGAGGAGGGTGATCTGTTTGGTAATGATGAATAATGTACTTTCTCTACAGCCTCTTCAACAACAGACTTGCGAACAGAACATCCTTCCTGACACACAAGACAAGAGTTCTGAGGTCTTGTAAAGAGGGATGAGCGGACTGCCAATAGATTAAACTGATTCATTACTTTGATCAGTCCTACTTTCAACACTTCGTACTAAAAATGTACTCTGATTGCCCACTTAAGCTTGCAATGGATTTCAGTGGAGTTAAACATGACACATGCAGTGTCACTGTTTCGGGGCTACGAGAAGGGGCTACGAGAAGGGGTCGATTTGGAATTCAGCACTGTCCATGGGTTGACCGACCTGAACCTTTTTTTTTTTTCTTAAATGTTTTATTTTTGTTTTTCACAATACAGCTGGAAATGTAAAGATTGAAACATAGTAGGGGCATAGACAGAGGGTGGCAGAGGTGGGGCCCAATCTCTGTTGCCAGGGGGCCCAATCCCTGTTGCCAGGGGGCATATCTGGTACAGAGTCGGGGAGCTTAGACCACTACACTAGACTCCGTCACGACTGACCTGTACTTTTTACCAGAACAGAAATACTATGTTCATCAGATTCTCCTCACTGTAAAACTCAGAAAGGTTGTGAGGTCACAGGGAAAAGACTGATCTGAGGGACCACAAACTCACAAAACAGTGTAGCTCACCGGACTGGAAAACACAGTTCTTGGTGGTCCCAATGTCTGACATGAAACAAAAATGAAAACACAACAGGAAATTGCTCTCTACTTCCTACCACAATCTTATATATTACATACTTAGAATATGAATGTGATTATTCATACACTCATATTAGGCCTATTTCTCTTTGGTTGGGGTGTTCAATGGTTAAGTGGACTAGCTACCACTATGGCATTTTGATGTTATGGCGTCAGCTCTGGCTGGCTGAGAAGACAAGTAAATGGGCTAATAGTTGGCAGGGCAATTTTAGTTTTTCCAACTTTGTATTACCGTATCAAATAATTTAATGAAGGTAGAAAAATTACTTTATATTGGTGTTATGCATGTTGTTCAAGCGTGTAACTGCCCTCTCATTCGCTAGAATGGTCCCACCTGATCTCGCCTCCTCCCGACTTCCTTCCATCTTTGAAGACATGTATTTTCATTGTTAGAGTGGCCACTTGAGTATCTTATCTATATAATTGTCATGACTGTCACTCCTTGGTGAGGATCAAAGGTGCCGGATCAGCTAGGCCAATGGCTGACAGATAGCCAAACTCTCTCCTGGGGGAGTTGGCCCGGTTTTATGATTTAACGACTGGATTGTAAATACCTGGCAGAAACTCTCCCTATGGCTCTGCAGTATTGAATGTCTGAGTGTTACAGAGAGACTCTTGCTAAAAACTTTAACATCCAAAGATTGGACATTAGAACATTAGTTTTGAAATCCAAACGCTTGGAATGGTTGGTGGGTTTATTATTTTGTGATATCATTAAGGATGGAGTAACATTGTAACTTTAAGAGCTTTCACAATGTATTGATCAGATTTGCATCTAAATGTTGTATAAAATAAATGATTAAGTATAAGAATAGTGTTGTGAAGATAAAATGTGATTTTAGCCTTCTAAATGAGAATTGTTTTTCGTATAAACATTTGCTAAGTCAGTAACCACGTCCTCGTGAGCACAGACTTCGTGTCAGCATGATGGAACACCCCTTTTTACCTAAGCATAAAAGGACTCGTAAGGAAATTAACATTAGACCAAAAATGCCGGGTTGCTGCCGGTGTGTAAAGTGGTCCTAGCTGTACCCTGAATAATCAACCATTGAGACCAGTCTACGTGCAGCGTGAGCTGAATATGTTACCAATGGTTAAATCTCTACAGTTGGGTAATTTAAAGTAGTCTATGTAGAACAAAAGAACAGTTTCCTATCACCACTGTGTGATTCACCTCTGATGGATCCATTCTAACGAACACTCCAGAACAAAAGAAGCCTACAACTACTAAAGAAATTGTGACCTCTGGTGGACCACCAGAGACTTACATCGAGCCACCACATTGAACTATCGAGTTCAACAGAGAGACGACAGAGAAAGACATCTACGCGTAAATGTGTATTGCATTCCTTTTCTGAATGAGCGGTTGTTAGGGTACTAAATATCCATATTTACAGTGAGTGTTTTTCAACTGTATGTGCGATAAGTCCACTCTCTTTGTCTCTCCCGCTCCTTATCTTTCCCCACCCCCTTTCCATTGTGTAACAAGCTGTCATATCGGGTTAGTCCACTAGGGACTGTGTTTCATTGCATTATGTTAGTAATAAATCATCTACACTGTGTGTGTGTATTTCTGTGTGATTATTTAGTGAGTTGGTAGATAAATAAGCCAATTTGTGTATCGCTGAATCATCACTTAGGCTAGGGTTCGTGCAGATTTACGAGGTCAACGACGTTCAGAAGGAGACTGAGGTAATAATACATGAATAAGTGACTGTTATAGGATAAATTCCTATCTATAGATTGAGATTAATTCAGGAGATAATAAATCGTTAAATACGTTTTCCCGTGGTGCCCCAAGTTACTAATGAGTTGTTACATGATTAATTTAATCACATAATAATTCAACATAATTGATTTGATTAAAAACAGTCATCACATTAATGATAGTCACGTTACACCATAATAGATACTCCCAACTTCCCACTTGTTTTTTGTTTTCTTCTGTTGGCTAACATGCTGACTAGACCAGGCATGCGCGTGCCATCGTGCGCGTGTTGATTTTGTCCCGACGCAATCAGGACACGCAGGTTGAAATATCAAAACGAACTCTGAACCAACTGTATTAATTTGGGGACAGGTCAAAATGCATGAAACATTCATGGCCATTTAGCTAGCTAGCTGATTTGTCCTGGGATATAAACTTTGGGTTGTTATTTTATCTGAAATGCACAAGGTCCTCTACTCCGACAATTAATCCACAGATAAAAGGGTGAACCTAGTTGGTTTCTAGTAATCTCTCCCTTCAGTCTTCTTCTTTGGATTTTATATAGCCGTTTGCAACCAACTTTATGGTGCATTACCACCACCAACTGGACTGGAATGTGGACCTCATTTCATCTTTCAATCACCCACATGGCGTATATGCTCCTAAAACCCAATGAGGAGGCGGGACTTGCAGCGATTCATGCGTCAAAAAATAGAACCAAGTTATATTTTAGACAAGACGCTCATTGAAGCGCGCAAGCAGTTTGGATGAAATGATTGAATAACGTATGTGTACATTTATTTTGCAACGCTCGCGCACGTAATGCGAGCGGTGTGGTCAGCATGTAAGCATTCTCAAGCGTCTCGAGACCGAGGGAGCAGTATAATATATTTTACGTTTAGAATGCATCAGATGAATCTTGTCGCAGTCTGAATTTTCTAAATTAAAATTTGAAACTGTTGGAGGCTGATGGGACTTGCAACATCAAGGTAGTTAACTGTAACTGGGTTTCTGTACAGCACTTTGAGATATCAGCTGATGTACGAAGGGCTATATAAATAAATTTGATTTAACAAAATAACTTGGCTGACGCTAGCAAGTTCATATTTTTTATATACAGTACTAGTCAAAAGTTTGGACACACATACTCATTCAATGGTTTTTCTTTATTTTTACTATTTTCTACATTGTAGAATAATAGTGAAGACATCAAAACTATGAAATCATGTTTTCACCAAAAAAGTGTAAAACAAATCCAAATACATTTTATATTTGAGATTCTTCAGTAGCCACCCTTTGCCTTGATGACAGCTTTGCACACTCTTGGCATTCTCTCTACCAGCTTCATGAGGTAGAACCCCTGGAATGCATTTCAATTAACAGGTGTGCCTTGTTAAAAGTTAATTTGTGGATTTTTTTTCCTTCTTAATGCGTTTGAGGCAATCAGTTGTGTTGTGACTAGGTAGGGTTGGTACACAGAAGATCAAGTCTATATTATGGCAAGAACAGCTCAAATAAGCAAAGAGAAACGACAGTCCATCATTACTTTAAGACATGAAGGTCAGTCAATCTTGAAAGTTTCAAGAACTTTGAAAGTTTCTTCAAGTGCAGTCGCAAAAACCATGAAGCGCCATGATGGAACTGGCTCTCATGAGGACCGCCACAGGAAAGGAAGACCCAGAGTTACTTCTGTTGCAGAGGATAAGTTCATTAGAGTTACCAGCCTCAGAAATTGCAGCCCAAATAAATGCTTCACTGGGTTCAAGTAACAGACACATTTCAGGCCTTACTGGTCGAATTGCTGCAAAGAAACCACTACTATAGGACACCAATAAGAATGTCATGACTCTCTCCTTGGAGAGGATCAAAAGGACCCATCGGCTAGGCAAATGTTAGAAGATAGCCAGAACCCCCTCTCTTGGGGGAGTTGGGACGGTTTTATGACTTAACGACCAGTCGTAAACTTTCTCTCTCTTGCCCCTGCAGTATGGAGAAGTTAAAAATCCCTTTGTTACAACAGAGAGAGACTGCCAAAACTTCAAACATCAAACAATCAACATTGGGACAATATATTTCAAAATCCAAATATTGGGAATTATGACAGATGGAATATAGAAAATTAATGTCTATTTTGTGATGTCATTAAAATGATCAGAAAGACGTTATGACGGAAACATTGTAACTTTAAAAGCTTTCACAATATATATATATCAGATTTACATCTAAATGTTGTAAAACTTATGGTTAAATATGAAATTCTTTGTGAAAAGATAGAAATGTGATTTTAGCCTTCTAAATGAGAATTGTTTTTCTTGCAAACTTGTGCCAGTCAGTAGCTATGCCCAAGTGAGCTCAGAGTTTGTGTCAAGATGATGGAACCGCCTTTCAGGCTGTAGTGCTTTCAAGGACTCGTAACAAAATGTACATTAGACCAAGCAGGCCGCTGATTCATCACTTAGGCTGGGATTATGAAACACTCAGAATGAGACTGATATGAGGAAATGATTGATTGATGACTGGTATGATATCAATATATTCTTGAGTTAATTCAGGAAACATAATTACTAATGAATTCATTGTTACATTATTAATTTAATTGAGTTATAAATAAACATAGGAGGTAATTATTCAATGAATAGCAGTCATCATATTATTGATAGTCACGTCACAACAAGAAGACTTGCTTGGTCCAAGAAACACAAGCAATGGACATTAGCCTGGTGTATACAGTGCCTTGAGAAAATATCCATAGAAAGTAAACATATCCAGGTGTTAGAATGGCCAAGTCAAAGTCCAGACCTGAATCCAATCGAGAATCTGTGGAAAGAACTGAAAACTGCTGTTCACAAATGCTCTCCATCCAACCTCACTGAGCTCGAGCTGTTTTGCAAGGAGGAATGGGAAAAAATGTCAGTCTCTCGATGTGCAAAACTGATAGAGACATACCCCAAGCGACTTACAGCTGTAATCGCAGCAAAAGGTGGCGCTACAAAGTATTAACTTAAGGGGGCTGAATAATTTTGCACGCCCAATTTTTCAGTTTTTGATTTGTTAAAAAAGTTTGAAATATCCAATAAATGTTGTTCCACTTTATGATTGTGTCCCACTTGTTGTTGATTCTTCACAAAAAATACAGTTTTATATCTTTATGTTTGAAGCCTGAAATGTGGCAAAAGGTCGCAAAGTTCAAGTGGCCGAATACTTTCGCAAGGCACTGTATCTGTCCTTTGGTCTGATGAGTTCAAATTAGAGATTTTTGGTTCCAACTGCCATGTCCTTGTGAGATGCAGAGTAGGTGAACGGATGACCTCTGCATGTGTGGTTCCCACTGTGAAGCATGGAGGAGGAGGTGTGAGGGTGCTTTGCTGGTGACACTGTCATGATTTATTTAGATTTCAAGGCACACTTAACCAGCACGACTACCACAGCATTCTGCAGCGATACGCCATCCCATCTGGTTTGCTGTTAGTAGGACGATCATTTGTTTTTCAACAGGACAATGACCCAACACACCTCCAGGCTGTGTACGGGCTATTTGATCAAGAAGGAGAGTAATAGAGTGCTGCATCAGATGACCGGGCCTCCACAATCACCCAACCTCAACCCAATTGAGATGGTTTGGGATGAGTTGGACCGCAGAGTGAAGGAAAAGCATACAACAAATGCTCAGCCTATGTGAGAACTCCTTCAAGACTGTTGAAAAAGCATTCCAGGTGAAGCTGATTGACAGAATGCCAAGAGTGTGCAAAGCTGTCATCAAGGAAAAGGGTGGCACACAGACACCTGTCATATGAATAGAAATCATAGATAAAATGTATCGATGCTCATCGGCCATTGGACATAAACATTACACAAGTTGGAAATCACAAATTCAACAATGAGTGGTTTGGAAGGAATCAGTGGCTCCTGCCTGCTATTCAGTGGAGGGGGTGCCCGGTCCAAGTCTGGGTTTCTTTTTCCAAACTTAAGATAAACATTAGGATAAACATTCACACGCAACACCATAGGCCAGAAAATGTTGAATACACACTGGTCATGCTGTCAATCCAGCATGACTTCTGCCCCATTCAAAACAACTGGAAATCTCAGACTTCAGTGAGTTCAAGACAACTGGTGATTCAGAAAACCACGAGCTCCGACTGGGAAAATAGGTTTTGAATGGTCATCCAACTCGGAATTTGCCCACAAGAAGGACCGCCGCACCATCTTTCTGTTCAAGTGAGCACCGCACAACAAGGTGACTCCAGAAATGTATTGTATGCCGCTGCAGAAATAATGTAATATGCCAGGGAGATATGTATTCTGTAGCTAAGAAAGTAATACTTAGTGTGTGTAGTAAGCTGTTAGTAGCCCATGTGCCTCACCCTAATTGTGGTCCCTTTCCCCCTCATAACTTAGCCTAATGTTCTGACTTGGTGGTGTGCATGCAGCCTATAGCCTGTTTTAGAGAATCGGCATCAAATATTGTAAGAGCTTTCATTGCCTGCTTATATGCCCTCTTTATTTATCCTACGGTTTTGACTTGGTGCACAGGGAAAATACTGTAAGAACGGCCAATGTTCGGAATTTTGTTGCTGTACATTTCAAAAGTGCTAACTAAACAAATAGTTATATTGACTACGTCGTCCTAGCTCGCTCATTAATGTCTTTAGTGAAACTACGGATCGCCTCTTATCCGCTCATCGTTCCCTTATGCCATAGTTTGTACATCTCAATTGTCAGTAGAAACCACATTTATTTAAGCAAGGCAGTCATTTCAGCTAAGCTTTTTAAAAAGGCAGTAAATGAGGCTGAATGAACTTTTTCACCGCCAGATAAGGCTCCACTGATGGCCAGGTGTAGCAGTGGTAAGGATTCACTCCATGGTGCTGAAAAGAAAGCTCTGCTGTTGGGACAGCTTTATGTAGGCCATAACAGTTTGTGGGCAGCGTTTCTCACCATTATAGTGCATTTAATCTATTGTTTAGTGTTGTGGCTTTACTGGCATACATCTAAACAAAAATTGGGAGTTTGTCCCCCAAGATTTACATGCAAAGATCACCACTACAATTTATGTACTGTTTAGTGTTGTGTAGTGGCTTTGCTGGCATGCATCTAAAAAAATATATGTAGAGTTTGCCCCACCAAGATTTACATGCTAAAATCACCACTGCTGTCCCAATAATTACAGATGGACAGCAATTTGCTTGCTAAATTTAAGTGCCAGACTGATTAGCTTTTTATTAGACAATTGACACTAACAGATGTAACAGTCTAAACAGTGCAATGTGCACTCCACGGGAGAGGCTATACAGACACAAAGGTGAACAAATCAATGACTTATGTGGCTCTGCTGAGAGACGAAAAGGAACCGAACAATTAATAATGAGCCCTGCAACAAATATCCTTTGAGTGCAGATAGAAAAGTGGTCCCCAAAGGTGGAGAAACTCCCCCTGTACTCCCAAATCGACAGACAGTAAATCATAACAAAAAAAAAGAATGACTGTTGATAAAGACAGTTGTCAGATGCCCTGAGTGATATATCATAGGAGCTCATGGCTCTATTCAGTCCGTATCGCGGAAGTGCAGCGTTAGTGTGATTGAAATTTAAAGTCAATATCCCCATGTTAGCAGAGACTGCATGGCGGCTCAATCAGAAATGACCTTTACATTTCTATCACGCAATCTGTAAGTCTTCAGCGATACAGACTGAATAGTGCCCTAAGGGAGCTAGAAATGTATTGACCTGCTTTGTGCCATATAGCTGAGAAACAGCCATGGGTTTTCGTGTTTACATTTTCTGGTTGACACCAAAGCACCAACAGCTGCTTAATGGTTGCCACCAAGGCAAACATCTGTCCAAATGTCTTTACATCAAATGACAGCCTACTCCTACCGAGGCGCATTTTCAAGATGCTAGAGCGCTCCTCATGTCGCTTACGACTCTGTGTGTGTATGTGTCACTGCAAGTCAGATGATGATAGATGAGCGAGCAGACAGTAAGGTAGGCTACAAAATAGCCAATTAGAAACATTGCTTGTAGCTTGGATACTTAGCGCACTCGTTAGCTAGCTAGTCAACTATTTAGCTATTCAATTATTTGGTCAAACAGTAAAGCAAAAGATTCATAATTCCTCTAATGGAAGTGTCTGCCCTGCCCATTTCCTGTTTCACTTGGGCCTGCTGCAGTGATAATGAGCGAGCCACTTTTTGCACCCTTTCCCACTGCGCTCCTGTAGAAAACAAACGTGTTCTGATCCTAGCTTTAAGAAAAACACATATATCCTTAGTAATACTTGTCACAGTTGAAGAGAGTATGTTCTCACCTTTGTGCAGGTGTAAAAAAAAATATTTCTCAGCTGTCTATTTTACAACCAAGATATTGATATGGATTTGAGCATTGGCCATTGCAAGTGCGCCGGCCATCTGATTACAACGGCCTCATTGGGTATTAGGCTATGGCAGCAACGTTATTTTAGGACATTAGTCATTACTTTACTGTTAGATTCAAACATTGCTACTGCAAGTGAAAATTATATTTAGGAGGTAGGGATCTAGCTAATGTGTTTTGAGTTTCCACTTCTCCAACTGGTGAATTAGCACCAAATATTAGTCTATGATATTAGTCAAAAGAACATAAATAGGACAGCACTCAGGTACATAAACCTACATTTAAATGTTTATTGCTGCACGAACGTTCTGATATGAGCCCTTCTTCAGTGTGCAAGGCAATGGCATTTCAGAGCAAAAACCGTAGAGCTCTGAGACAGGATTGTGTCGAGGCACAGATTTGGGGAAGGGTCCCAAAAAATGTCTGCAGCATTGAAGGTCCCCAAGAACATAGTGGCCTCCATCATTCTTAAATGGAAGAAGTTCGGAGCCACCAAGACTCATCCTAGAGCTGGCCCAGCCAGAGCCCGAACTTGAACCCGATCAAACATCTCTGGAGAGACTTGAAAAGAGCTGTTTGTAACAGGGTTGGTTATGTTTCCACTTGCCTCTAAAGAAAGATGTATTCAATGTTCAAGCATTCTTATTGGTTGGTTCAACTCTCATGACAACAAGGCGTGTTGTGAGTGGCCCCGCATGCAGATAGGGGGAGATTGCGAATGTTAGGTCTCCACAGTATGAAAATGTGATGCAAGGGGTAGATCACTTTCTGAATACTGTTTTCTATTTTACAATGTGTACAAGTTTGCTGTACATTACTGATTTATACATGTGTGGGTATATGGTACCTGTTAGGGATTGAGGGTCTTTCTGGGATGTGCTTTGGCATATGATTGCTGTAAATAAGTGTGTTAGCTAGCATACACTGATGTAATGGTCACATATACCCCCTGCTAACAGTTGTTTTCATGCTACAGATTTTACCATCGACAGCCATCAACATCGTTAAGCCCTGCACAACTAACGTGCTGTTTCCTATTTAACAACATAAATAAATAGTGCTCAACTGGGACCACTGGCTGGGATGATTTATTTGGACAAAACACAACGCAAGGAGAGTACGATTTACATCTGTTACATGTGCAGCAACGCTCCCCATCCAACCTGACAGAGCTTGAGAGGATATGCAGATAGGAATGGGAGAAACTCCCCAAATACAGGTGTGCCAAGCTTGTAGTGTCATACCCAAGAAGACTCGAGGCTGTAATCGCTGCCAAAGGTGGTTCAACAAGGTACAGAGTAAAGTTTGTGAAAAATGTATAAAAACCTGTGTTTGCTTTGTCATTATGGGGTATTGTGTATAGATTGATGAGGGGGAAACTACTATTTTATACATTTTAGAATAAGGCTGTAATGTAACAAAATGTGGAAAAAGTCAAGGGGTCTGAATACTTTCCGAATGTACTGTATCTCTCTTTGGAGAAGTCATTTATCCCCATATCCTCCCCTATATGGCGCCTTCACCAATTCAATACCCATATAAAGTAAGGCACTTAGTTCATGATTATGGCTCTTGAAATGCCTCGCAACAGGTGATTTTTTCCTCATGGTCGCGAAAGGAGCTCTTATGCTCACATATCCTTGTCGTAACTCCACATTTGGTCTTATCCACATAATAAAAGTGACAGGAACACTTAAGGAGATATACAACATATTTTGTGTTACATGTTGGGGATGGATAAGAAAGTTCCCTCTGATCATGGCATAACAGTGGACACAGTCGTGACAAGGGAAACTGCGATCAGGAACGATACACATAAAATGTGATGCTTTTTTCCTTAGGCCAATATGAGTCAACTAAACAATCCCTTAAAATTGAGGGTCTCTTATAGCAAAACCTCAGAGGGGATACAGACGCTTTACCAAAGCTGGGGTCACTGTGTGATATGTGCCAATGTCAATTAACCACCTCCTTGATCGACCTTGAAATAGAACTGTAGGTGGACACCTGTCACACCCTGACCTTAGAGATCCTGTTTATGTCTCTATTTTGGTTTGGTCAGGGTGTGAGTTGGGGTGGGTACTCTATATTCTATTATTTGTATCTCTATGTTTTGGCCGGGTAGGGTTCTCAATCAGGGACAGCGGTCTATCGTTGTCTCTGATTGAGAACCATACTTAGGTAGCCCTTTTTCCCACCTGTCTTTGTGGGAAGTTGACTTTGTTTATGGCACGTAGCCTTTAGCTTCACGGTTTGTTTTTGTAGCGTTTATTGTTTTGTTCGGTGTTATTTTTTATAATAAAAAGAAAATGTACGCTCACCATGCTGCACCTTGGTCCTCTTCCTTCAACAGCCGTGACAACACCAAAGTTGCTGAGAGAGGAGAGGGATTCCTTTGATGTGGTTGCAATAATGCATTCCGCTTGTCTTACTCTCTAAAGGCAATTGTCCAATAATGACTCTTTATTCCCTCTTGTTAAGAATCGTTCACAGAAATCTTTGGCATGTACATTGAATGAGAAATCAGTCACAAATGTGCCTAATGCGAAAGGAGTTGGCTATGGTAAAAAAAAATAATGTATGATAACTGTTGAAATGAAGAAAGGTATTTCAATCCGGTTCTTTTCTATACACCTCAGTGTGCAAGCAATTGCCATCTTTCCAAAAAGGAAACATGTTCTTTATGGGATACTAACATAATTTAATGGCTGGCATTAATGAATTCATGTATGTAAAAAATTCCTCCAATTTAAGATCGTTACCTGACCAAATGAAAAAAAGATGTCATCGATTTCATAAAACACTTTGATTAACTTAGAATAGGAGATTATTACCGTATAAAAAATGTCCAACTCAAATTTCCCCGTTCGGTACGAGTACATAAATACATTTGCATAATTGGGCACAACTGACAATCCCATAGCAGTTCCTTGAACCTGAAGATAATGGTCTTCAAACGTTTCTTCAGGTTCAAGGAACTGCTTTGGGATTGCCGGTTGTGCCCAATTATGCAAATGTTTCATGGGCTCGTACCGAATGTTTGTGCGGCAATACAAATGTACGTTTATTTACCTATTTCTGATCTTTGGATTATACACACACACACACACACGAGGATCCAGCACCAGATTTAAGTTTAAGGTGGAGTCCAGCATGATGTTTGTCCTTTCTATATTAGGTGATTAGCCTACTCATTGGAATATCAGCAGGTTTGTGGGGCACGCAGACCTCAAAATTGGTATGAAATTTCATTTCAAGTGGCATGAAAAAGGTCTTATAAAATCAAAAATTATACTCAATGGAACCTGAAAATACAGAGATACAATCCATGCTGCTGGAGGTCCTCAAGATGGCCACCACCATTCCAACGCTTGTTCGTTGTCGGTAGTCATGCGCTGTCATCCATTGTGGGCACCCAACCCACGGAACAGCAGTGGTAGCCAGAGGGAGAGAGAAAAAGATGGATGAAGGAGGGATCCATTCTGATTAGAAGTATTCGACCACATGCTTAGAGGGATCGATTGCCATTTATCTGTGTGGTAGAGAACGTTGTCGACTCTGGTCCACCTCTGGCTCCTGGTATCTATGCTGACTGGGTGTCTTCTCCCTCCAGCAGCAGGCCTAGACTGGGGCTGAAAGCTCCTTTTTGTGGGAGCTCTTTAAATCAAATCTGGCCCAGTTGTGGCATGCCTGGGCCAACTCCCATCTCCAAGGAGCACAGCCAAGGGGGAGGAGTCTGCAATGAATCAATTAGAAAACACAAGGGAGAAACACAGCAAGCCATAGATCGTGTAAAATTAGAATGAGGTGAAAAATAAAAGCAAAATGGTGCACACTGCTGTTCATGCTCCCAGATGATTTTGAAGTTATAACATTTTGAGCCTTAGGTCTCATCCATCCGTTGTAACAATAAAATAATCTGGGCGCATGAGGAAAATTAAGGAATACAAAATATATTAAATAAAAGGTCACTGCCAAAGAAATCATACTAAATTAGAATGAGGCACACAAAATATATTAAATAAAAGGTCACTGCCAAAGAAATCATACTAAATTAGAATGAGGCACACAAAATATATTAAATAAAAAAGGTCACTGCAACTCAAAACGCATATTAAAAAAAAGAAAAAAGGTCTGGTCTCCAAATGGGGGAAAACCTATGGAAGGCAACAGTGTTTGCATAAGCATTTACAGTATAAGGTGGTGAAGATCTAAGATTAATATTGTTAACAAGAAATTATGAAATAATATACTTTACAAAAATATAATTGCAAAATGCAACAATTTCAACGATTTTACAGATTTACAGTTCATATAAGGAATTAATTAGGCCCTAATCTATGGATTAGGGCACTTAGCCCTCATGGGCTAAGTGGGCAACCATGGTTGGGCAGGGGCATAGGCCCACCCATTTGGATTCCAGGCCCAGCCAATCAGAATTAGTTTTCCCCCACAAAAGAGCTTTATTACAGACCGAAATACTTCTGTTTCAACAGCTGTCTGGGTGGTTTGTCTCAGAAGATCCCGCAGGGGAAGAAGCCAGATGTGGAGGTCCTGGGCTGGCATGGTTACACGTGGTCTGTGGTTATGAGGCCGGTTGGACTTCCTGCTAAACTCTCAAAAATTACATTGGAGGCAGCTTATAGGAGAGAAATAAACATTCAATACTCTGGCAACAACTCTGGTGGACATTCCTGCAGTCAGAATGCCAATTGCACGCTCCCTCAAAACTTGAGACATCTGCGGTATTGTGTTGTGTGACAAAACTGCACATTTTAGTGTGGCCTTGTGTCCCCAGCACAAGCTGCACACATGTAATGACCATCCTGTTAGTCAGCTTCTTGATATGCCACAACAATCAAGTGGAGGGACTACCTAGGCAAAGGAGAAATGCTCACTAACAGGGATATAAATAAATGAGTGCACAGCATTTGAAATAAGCTTTGTGTGTGTATGGAAAAATTCAGGGATCTTTTTTTCCAGCTCATGAAACATGTTGCGATTATATTTTGTCAGTATAAATAATTTAAAATCATAGTAGCTACGAGGTCTACTCTTTATTTTTCGACATATACTGTTCATTTGCACCACACAAACCTCTTTCCAGATTGATCTTTTTGCACATAATCTGATGTTGTGTTCTTCAAATGCATAAAAAATACACAGCAAATGTTTTTATTTTGGGTTTTTTCAAGCATGCCTTTTTATTAGGGCATTGACCAGAATCATTGCACCTATACAGTTTCTGTCCCGTTTAAAACCGCATGTCACAGTTCAAGGTACCCTTCTGACTGGATATGCGTATGTTTTTCAGCTTTTGTACCCTTCTGACTGAAACATTGTTCAAATTCAAATCTAAACAATATTGCTGAAACATGCAATGCACTGAGCAGTGAACAGATTTGTCCCTGTGTGTGTCCTCTTGAGTTCTCAAATCTTCTTTCATGGAGAAGTACTTGCCGCAGCAGTGTGCGTCATCATGTGTTTCTTCAGGGTTACATTGAGCCTAAAGCATTCACCACATTCATGACATCGATACGGTTTCTCTCCTGTGTGAGTCCTTAAGTGCTCTGTCAGTTTTTCCTTTCGGTTAAAGCACTTCCCACAATCTTGGCATTGATGCGGTTTCTCACCTGCATGAACTTGCATGTGGCGATTAAGATTTATAACACCTAGTCCACACACAGGGCACTTGCATGATTTCCCCCCTGTGTGACTCGCCATATGCGATCTCAGGTTCCCCTGCAGTTTGTAGCATTTGCCACATTGCTTACAGCTGTATGGTTTTGTTCCAGTGTGGGATCTCATATGGTCTGTCAGGTGCTCCTTCCGTGTGTAGCATTTCCCACATACATTGCATTGAAATGGCCTCTCTCCTGTATGGAGCTTCTTGTGACGACTTAAGTGAGATAGAAATGTAAAGCATCTGGCACAGAAAGGGCACTTGTATGGTTTCTCCCCTGTGTGTATCCTCAGATGATCTATTAGTCTTGTGTTTAGAGCGAAGCATTTACCACAATAATGGCAGCAGTACGGTTTCTCCCGTGTGTGTGTTAACATATGCACGTGCAGGCAATACTTGCGGTTAAAGCATTTACCACAGTCTTTGCACTCAAATGGTTTCTCACCTGTGTGAGTTCTCTTGTGCGTTTTCAAATGACATGGTCTGTCATAGGTTGCTGTGCATTCAGTACAACTGTAGGACCTCTTCCTTGTGTGATCCCTCAATGGCTCAATCAGCTCACTGGTTGTCTTGACCTCAGCGCAGATGTAAGAGCTTTGTCCTTTCTTTAACCGTGTCCTCTTGATTTTTAGAGGCTTTAACTGTGTGAGGGGAGCATAACTGGTTGATTCTGATATTCCGTCATCCTCTTCATCAGGTTTTGTTTGGATCTGTTCTGCTGCAATTGTGGATAGGGAGTCCCTCTTGCTGTTTTTCCCAGTTAGGTGTGAGCCCTGATCACTGTCACTTTCCACACAGGGAATGAAGAACTCTGTGTCCTCTTGATCACTCCAAACCTGCTCAGAGTGCTGCTGGTCAGAGGGAACCTCATCTTCAGAGACAGTGAGAGTGAGCTGCAGGGGGTCTGGAAGGAAAGACAGGAATTAACTTTCAAGAAAAATCTACACATTTCAATAAATAATCTACTCTTAACATGATTTATTAGCTAATGTTAGCATCGCTCACATAGCGTAGATATGACTGATGATGTAGGAGCCAAATAGTTAATTCAATCATTTTATGGTTCAAATCAATAATGAATTTCTGTTTTATGTTTAAATGCCACTAAACGGTTAAAAGGCCTATAGGCTCCAAGGCCAATTGGGAGTGACAGGAATGGCAGCCACACAGTCTTTTGACCGCGAGTCCATGCAACCATGCCATCAAATCACATTTTTCAAATCAAATTGTACTTATCACATGCTTCGTAGACAACAGGTGTAGACTAACAATGCTTACGGATCCATTTCCAACAATGCAGAGTTAAAGATTAGATTTTTTTAAAAGATACACAGTTGAAGTCAGAAGTTTATATACACTCTGAATCGGAGGAGGATGGACAAAAAATGTATGGCTTGTTTTCGGGTTTCAATCTTCAATAGTTTAAATCATTTAAATGACAGTAATAAATAAAAAATACGTCAATTAATTCCAAATGGATATCTAAAACACAATCCAGACTCTAAAATCAAATATGTTTGGGTCAGTATCAATGCGTGACATCACGTCCGTAACACAGCCTGCACCCACCCGCATTGTGTAAGATCGATTCATATGTAAAAACTTTGCCGGCTTTAAATCTTCAATAGCTCGTCCACAAAGCGTGCCATGACAATGATATACTCTGAATCAAGGGAGGATGGACAACCCCCCAAAGTGTGTTGTTGCCCCCCCCTTAAAAAAAGTGCTTCTAATTTTCAATAGCTTATACAATTTAAACTAACATAATAATAAATAAAAACATCAGTTAATTCTAAATGGATAGCAAAATTACACTCCAGACTAACATCAAACAAGTTTGAGTCAGTATCAATGCGTGACGTGATGTCATGTCCATAAGACAGCCTACACACGCAAATTGTATTATGGTGTGGATTGTTCTCCATCAACTCTGTTTCAGAATATAGTCATGGCATACTTGGTTCAATAGCTGTTGATGAGAGAACCGAATATCCAATATAAAACCAATTTTACCTCAGTCCTATACACTCCTTAAGAGTACATTCTTGGGCTAACTTCCACCAGGGTTGCCATGTTCGCAGTTTTGCCCCCAGTAGCCTTTCACTTTATATGCTATTGTAGGCTACCATTTGATACAATACATATGTTGAAATCAAATCAAATTGTATTGGTAAAATTTACATACACATGGTTAGCAGATGTTAATGCGAGTGTAGCGAAATACTTGTGCTTCTAGTTCCGACTATATGCAGTAATATCTAACAAGTAATCTAACAAATTCACAACTACCTAATACACACAAATACACACAAATGTAAAGAGATGAATAGAATATGTACAGTTGAAGTCGGAAGTTTACATACACTTAGGTTGGAGTCATTAAAACTTGTTTTTCAACCACTCCACAAACGTATTGTTAACAAACTATAGTCAGTTAGGACATCTACTTTGTACATGACAAGTAATTTTTCAAACAATTGTTTACAGACAGATTATTTCACTTATAATTCACTGTATCACAATTACAATGGGTTAGAAGTTTACATACACTAAGTTGACTGTGCCTTTAAACAGCTTGGAAAATTCCAGAAAATGACTTGGCTTTAGAAGCTTCTGATAGGCTAATTGACATAATTTGAGTCAATTGGAGGTGTACTTGTGGATGTATTTCAAGGCTTACCTTCAAAGATAGTGCCTCTTTACTTGACATCATTGGAAAATCTAAAGAAATCAGCCAAGACCTCAGAAAAGAATTGTACACCTCCACAAGACTGGTTCATCCTTGGGAGCAATTTCCAAACGCCTGAAGGTGCCACGTTCATCTGTACAAACAATAGTACGCAAGTATAAACACCATGGGACCACGCAGCCGTCATACCGCTCAGGAAGGAGACGCGTTCTGTCTCCTAGAGATTAACGTACTTTGGTGCGAAAAGTGAAAATCAATCCCAGGACAACAAGCAAAGGACCTTGTGAAGATGCTGGAGGAAACCGGTAGAAAATAATCAATTTCCACAGTAAAACAAGTCCTATATCGACATAACCTGAAAAGCCACAGCTCCAAAACCACCATAAAAAAAGCCAGACTACAGTTTGCACATGGGGACAAAGATCGTACTTTTTGGAGAAATGTCCTTTGGCCTGATGAAACAAAAATAGAACTGTTTGGCCATAATGTCCATCGTTATGTTTGAAGGAAAAAGGGGGAGGCTTGCAAACCGAAGAACACCATCCCAACCATGAAGCACGGGGGTGGCAGCATCATGTTGTGGGGGTGATTTGCTGCTGGAGGGACTGGTGCCCTTCACAAAATAGATGGCATCATGAGGAGGGGAAAACTATGTGGACATTTCAAGACATCAGTTAAAGCTTGGTCTCAAATGGGTCTTCCAAATGGACAATGACCCCAAGCATACTTCCAAAGTTGTGGCAAAATGGCTTAAGGATAACAAAGTCAAGGTATTGGAGTGGCCATCACAAAGCCCTGACCTCAACCCCATAGAACATTTAAAGGCAATGCTACCAAATACTAATTGAGTGTATGTAAACTTCTGACCCAATGGGAAAGTGATAAAAGAAATAAAAGCTGAAATAAATCAATCATTATCTTTACTATTATTCTGACATTTCACATTCTTAAAATAAAGTGGTGATCCTAACCGACCTAAAACAGGGAATTTTAACTAGGAATAAATGTCAGGAATTGTGAAAAACTGAGATTAAATGTATTTGGCTAAGGTGTATGTCAATTTCCGACTTCAACTGTACATATAAATATATGGATGAGCGATGGCGTGTGTCATAGGCAAGATGCAGTAGATGGTATAGAATATAGTATATACAGTGGGGCAAAAACGTATTTCGTCAGCCACCAATTGTGCAAGTTCTCCCACTTAAAAAGATGAGAGGCCTGTAATTTTTATTATAGGTATACTTCAACTATGACAGACAAAATGAGAAGAAAAAATCCAGAAAATCACATTGTAGAATTTTTTATGAATTTATTTGCAAATTATGGTGGAAAATAAGTATTTGGTCACCTACAAACTACACCTACAAACAGATTTCTGGCTCTCACAGACCTGTAACTTCTTCTTTAAGAGGCTCCTCTGTCCTCCACTCGTTACCTGTATTAATGGCACCTGTTTGAACTTGTTATCAGTATAAAAGACACCTGTCCACAACCTCAAACAGTCACACTCCAAACTCCACTATGGCCAAGACCAAAGAGCTGTCAAAGGACACCAGAAACAAAATTGTAGACCTGCACCAGGCTGGGAAGACTGAATCTGCAATAGGTAAGCAGCTTGGTTTGAAGAAATCAACTGTGGGAGCAATTATTAGGAAATGGAAGACATACAAGACCACTGATGAGCTCCCTCGATCTGGGGCTTCACGCAAGATCTCACCCCGTGGGGTCAAAATGATCACAAGAACGGTGAGCAAAAATCCCAGAACCACACGGGGGGACCTAGTGAATGACCTGCAGAGAGCTGGGACCAAAGTAACAAAGCCTACCATCAGTAACACACTACGCCGCCAGGGACTCAAATCCTGCAGTGCCAGACATGTCCCCCTGCTTAAGCCAGTACATGTCCAGGCCCGTCTGAAGTTTGCTAGCCTGTTGAGACTCTAGGGGCAGTATTTTCATTTTTGGAAAAAAAACGTTCCCGTTTTAAACAGGATATTTTGTCAGGACAAGATTCTAGAAAATGCATATAATTGACAGCTTTGGATAGAAAACACTCTAACGTTTCCAAAACTGTAAAGATATTGTCTGTGAGTATAACAGAACTGATGTTGCAGGCGAAAGCTTGAGAAAAATCCAATCCGGAAGTGCCCCAGGTTTTGAAAGCGCTGCGTGCCAATGAGTCCCCATTGATCTGTGAATGTGCTATGAACCAGTTTACGCTTTCTACGTATTCCCCAAGGTGTCTACAGCATTGTTACGTAGTTTTACACATTTATGTTGAAGAATGCCCGTAGGGGCTACATTGCGCAAGTGGTCACATGATGCTCCCGGAGAGAAAATCTTGTGTAAAGTACAGAGGTAGATATTATTCCAATCGCTTCTACTGAGAAACCAATTGTCCAGGTGGATATATTATCGAATAGATATTTGAAAAACACCTTGAGGATTGATTCTAAACAACGTTTGCCATGTTTCTGTCGATATTATGGAGCTAATTTGGAATATTTTTCGGCGTTGTCGACCGCAATTTCCGGTCGATTTCTCAGCCAAACGTGAAGAACAAACGGAGCTATTTCGCCTACAAAAATAATATTTTGGGAAAAAATGAACTTTGGCTATCTACCTGGGAGTCTAGTGAGTGACAACATCCAAAGTTCATCAAAGGTAAACGATTTAATTTGATTGCTTTTCTGATTTTCGTGACAAGGTTGCCTGCTGCTAGCAAGGCATAATGCTATGCTAGGCTATCGATAAACATACACAAATGCTTGTCTAGCTTTGGCTGTAAAGCATATTTTGAAAATCTGAGATGACAGGGTGATTAACAAAAGGCTAAGCGGTGTTCCAATATATTTCACTTGTGATTTTCATGAATAGGAATATTTTCTAGGAAGATTTATGTCCGTTGCGTTATGCTAATTAGTGTCCCGTTCACGGGATGGGGTGTCACTAGAGTCTAGAGAGCATTTGGATGATCCAGAAGAAGATTGGGAGAATGTCATATGGTCAGATGAAACCAAAATATAACTTTTTGGTAAAAACTCAACTCGTCGTGTTTGGAGGACAAAGAATGCTGAGTTGCATCCAAAGAACACCATACCTACTGTGAAGCATGGGGGTGGAAACATCATGCTTTGGGGCTGTTTTTCTGCAAAGGGACCAGGACAACTGATCCGTGTAAAGGAAAGAATGAATGGGGCCATGTGTCGTGAAATTTTGAGTGAAAACCTCCTTCCATCAGCAAGGGCATTGAAGATGAAACGTGGCTGGGTCTTTCAGCATGACAATGATCCCAAACACACCGCCCGGGCAACGAAGGAGTGGCTTCGTAAGAAGCATTTCAAGGTCCTGGAGTGGCCTAGCCAGTCTCCAGATCTCAACCCCATAGAAAATCTTTGGAGGGAGTTGAAAGTCTGTGTTGCCCAGCAACAGCCCCAAAACATCACTGCTCTAGAGGAGATCTGCATGGAGGAATGGGCCAAAATACCAGCAACAATGTGTGAAAACCTTGTGAAGACTTACAGAAAACATTTGACCTCTGTCATTGCCAACTAAGGGTATATAACAAAGTATTGAGATAAACTTTTGTTATTGACCAAATACTTATTTTCCACCATAATTTGCAAATAAATTCATAAAAAATGCTACAATGTGATTTTCTGGATTTTTTTTCTCATTTTGTCTGTCATAGTTGAAGTGTACCTATGATGAAAATTACAGGCCTCTCTCATCTTTTTAAGTGGGAGAACTTGCACAATTGGTGGCTGACTAAATACTTTTTTGCCCCACTGTACATATGAGATGAGTAATGTAGGATATGTAAACATGATTAAAGTGGCGTTATTTAAAGTGACTAGTGATACCTTTATTAAGTCCCTTAATTTAAGTGGCCAGAGATTTGAGTCTGTATGTAGGCAGCAGCCTCTCTGTGCTAGTGATGGCTGTTAAGCAGTCTGATGGCCTTTGAGATAGAAGCTGTTTTTCAGTCTCTCGTTCCCAGCTTTGCTGCACCTGTACTGACCTCGCCTTCTGGATGATAGTGGGGTGAACAGGCAGTGGCTCGGGTGGTTGTTGTCCTTGATCTTTTTGTCCTTCCTGTGACATCGGGTGCTGTATGTGTCCTGGAGGGCAGGTAGTTTGCCCCCGGTGATGCGTTGTGCAGACCACACCACTCTCTAGAAAGCCCTGCAGTGAAGGGCGGTGCAATTGCCGTACCAGGCGTTGATACAGCCCGACAGGATGCTCTCGATTGTGCATCTGTAAAAGTTTGTGAGTGTTTTAGATGACAAGACACATTTCTTCAGCTACCTGAGGTTGAAGAGGCGCTGTGGCACCTTCGTCACCACGCTGTCTGTGTGGGTGAACCATTTCAGTTTGTCCGTGATGTGTATGCCGAGGAACTTAAAACTTTCCACCTTCACCTACTGTCCCATCGATGTGGATAGGGGGGTGCTCCCTCTGCTGTTTCCTGTAGTCCACGATCATCTCCTTTATTTTGTTGACGTTGAGTGGGAGGTTATTTTCCTGACACCACATTCCGAGGGTCCTCACCTCCTCCCAGTAGGCCGTCACGTCGTTGTTGGTAATCAGGCCTACCACCGTAGTGTCGTCTGCAAACTTGATGATTGAGTTGGAAGCGTGCATTGCCACGCAGTCATGGGTGAACAGGGAGTACAGAAGATGGCTGAGAACGCACCCTTGTGGGGCCCCAGAATTGAGGATCAGCGGGGTGGAGATGTTGTTTCCTACCTTCACCACCTTGGGGAGGCCCGTCAGAAACTCCAGGACCCAGTTGCATAGGGCGGGGTCGATACCCAGGGTCTCGAGCTTAATGACAAGTTTGGAAGGGTACTATGGTGTTAAATGCTGAGCTGTAGCCAATGAACAGTATTCTTGTCCAGATGGGATAGGGCAGTGTGCAGTGTGATTGCATCGTCAGTGGACCTATTGGGACGGTAGGCAAATTGGAGTGGGTCGGGTAGGGTGGGGGTGATATGATCCTTGACTAGTCTCTCAAAGCACTTCATGATGACAGAAGTGAGTGCAATGGGGCAATAGTAATTTAGTTCAGTTACCTTAGCTTTCTTGGGAACAGGAACAATGGTGGCCATCTTGAAGCATGTGGGGACAACAGACTGGGATAGGAATTGGTTGAACATGTCCGTAAACACACCAGCCAGCTGGTCTGCGCATGCTCTAAGGATGCGGCTAGGGATGCCGCCTGAGCCGGCAGCCTTGCGAGGGTTAACATGTTTAAATGTTTTACTCACGTTGGCCGCAGAGAAGGAGAGCCCATAGGCTTTGGTAGCAGGCCGTGTCAGTGGCACTGTATTGTCCTCAAAGAGAGCAAAGAAGTTGTTTAATTTGTCTGGGAGCAAGACGTTGATGTCCCCGACGGGGCTGGTTTTCTTTTTGTAATCCGTGATTGACTGTAGGCCCTGCCACATACGTCTCACGTTTGAGACGTTGAATTGCGACTCTACTTTGTCTCTATACTGAAGTCTTTTTGATTGCCTTGTGGAGGGAATAGCTACACTGTTTGTATTCGGTCATGGTTCCGGTCACCATGCCATGATTAAATGCGGTGGCTAGCACTTTCAGTTTGGCGCGAATGCTGCCATTAATCCACGGTTCCTGGTTAGGGAAGGGTTTAATAGTCACAGCGGGTATGACATCTCCTATGCACTTGCTAATAAACTCGCTCAATCTTGAAGCGTGGAATCCGATTGGTCAGACCAGCGTTGTATTGATCTGAGCATGGGCATTTCCTGTTTAAGTTATAGGCTGGGAACAACAAAATGTTAATGGCTGTGACTATAATTGAAGAGAATTCTCTTGAAAGATAATGCGGTCGGCATTTGATTGTAAGGAATTCTAGGTCAGGTGAACAAAAATTGACTTGAGTTCCTGTATGTTGTTGTGATTACACCATGAGTCGTTAATCATAAGGCATACACCCCCGCCCTTCTTTTTACTAGAGAGATGTTTGTTTCTGTCGGCGCGATGTGTGAAGAACTCGGGTGGCTGTACCGACTCTGACAACGTATCACAAGTGAGCCATGTTTCCGTGAAACAGAGAATGTTCCAATCTCTGATGTCTCTCTGGAAGGCAACTCGTGCCCTAATTTTGTCCACCTTGTTATCTAGAGCATTGGCGAGTAATATGCTAGGAAGCAGTGGATGGTGTGCTCGCCTGAGTCTGACCAGTAGGCTGCTCCATCTGCGGCGAACACGCTGTTTTGGGTCGGTCTCTGGGATAAGAGCGCATGTCCAGGGTGGAGATCCGAGCAAAGGATCCGCTTCGGGAAAGATGTATTCCTGGTTGTAATTATGGTAAATTGACATCGCTTTTATTTCCAATAGTTCTTCCCGGCTGTATGTAATAACACTTGAGATTTTCTGGGATAACAATGTAAGAAATAGTGCCCAAAAAAACCAACTAATAACTGCATAGTTTTGTAAGGACCTGAATGAAGCGAGGCGACCATCTCTGCCAGCGCAACCATCTCTAAAAATGACTGGAATCATTGCAAATAAATTTGTGCCACTTGCACAAATTGGAGCTGGCAAAAAATTGATTTAATACATAGCCGATAACTTCAGTGTATTGCTGTAGTAGCCTTGTGTTATTATGCAATTATTAATGGAAATGTTTAGTTGATTAAATTGGAAGTTATCAAAGCTCTATTGCAATTGCCGATCAGTTGTTAGAACGCATTAGAATGACAGTAACAGTCAGTCTGATTAGGCTAGAGGTCAAAAAAATAAACACTGGCTGTTGTTGACAATCATATTCAGTTCATATACATATTATGAATATTTCATTTAGTGATTGAAATTACAACCCCGTCCTCAGTATCCTATTTCAGCCGGCTAGTGGGCACCAGAAGCACTTCTTACCTCGAAATCGCCAAACTGTTCACGTTGAATAAATTAGTCTGTTAATTTGAACGCATCCAGCTGCTAAATTGTTCAGTTTACATCTTGCCCACATTTTCCCTAGGCTACTGTAGACTATCTGAAATTAGATGTAGGCCTTTCATTGATTTTAGGCTACCTGCATCTAGCTAAGAAACCATGGAAATTTGAATTTGGGCCCAGACTTTAGTCTGTAGCCTATGCCTATTGAAATGACAAGTCCATCTCGCAAATGGTCCATTAATAACTGTTTGTAGTCTTAACATTTGGCACATAATGGCACAATTGCCAGAAACGGCACAATTGCCAGAAAATAGCCCACCAAAATGTTTTGTTAAAAAAAATACATTTGTCCAAGTGTTTCTTGCTCAGAGATTGAGAACCTCCAACTTTCATCACTCAAACTCGCCTGTGAGATTTATCTATAGTTATGCACATGCCAAAAGGGATTCAAGCCCTGAATGTTGATTGGTTGAAAGCCGTGGTATATCAGACCATATACCTTGGGTATGACAAAAAATTACTTTTATGTTGGTAACCAGTTTATAATAACAATAAGGCACCATGGGGTTTGTGGTATATAACAAATAAATAATTTTATGTTAGTAACCAGTTCATAATAACAATAAGGCACCCTGGGGTTTATGGTATATAGCTAATATACCACTGCTAACTGCTGTATCAAGGCACTCCGCATTGCCATAAGTCTTAGCAGTGGTATATTGGCCATATACCATACCCCCTCGTACCTTATTGCTTAATCATAGCAGTCAAACAAGTTAAATCGACATCCATTGATGGAAAATTATCTGGCGAGTTTAATAAGGGCAAATTATATTTTATATTGCAATATATTCAAATGATTTTATTATGTCATGTCAAGTAAGCAATAATCATTATTTTTGATTTAGCTTCTAACGTAGTTCCAAATTACGTCGATATTCCTTCTTAATTGGCTCAATAACATTATGGGGAAATGGTTTATTGTATAAATGTGGCAACTCTGTGGGGGGAAAAGGGGGCTAGTTTTCAGGCCTTTGGGGCAAGTTAAGTGGTCATTGGGCAATGTTTTTTTAGCTGGACCTGGCAACCCTGACTTCAAACACTCTCCATTGTGCCTAAATCACTAAGAAGGAATGCTCTGGACAAGAGCGTCTTTAAAAATGTAATGTAAACATATAAACTTGCCTACCTGCTTTATGTAATTTCAGATCGGGATTAAAAACCGAATCCAGCAGCCTCTGCAGGCGTTGATTCTCCTCCTTTGAACGTGACATCTCATCCTGGTACTCTGCAAACGCCTTTTCCACTACCACGGATATCTCTACAGCCACTGTTGTTAATCGATCGGAGAGAAACGCTTGCAACAACTGTAATTTTGACATTTTGGTTGAAATGTCCGTCTATTTGTTCTATTTTTGTGATTCGGTTAATACGACCCTTCATCAACGTCTCGTCAGCAACACTTAAATAAGTATATCCGGGTCACAGAATATCGACATTTTTCAAAATATAAGTCCCGCACGTCACAGTAGAAAAGTATCAATAACCTGCATTGATTCATGATAAATGAAACATTATTCCGTAAACATAGATTCATATTTAAATTACATTTGCATTAAATGTGGGTTTTAAAACATGTTCCAAGTTCAAATAAATGCCCCAATGTGAATCACTGTATATGGAATACATATTGACTTAAAGTTCAAAAACTATTCTGGGTGGCACAGTAAAAGTATTGTAGGGAATACTCAGTAGGGTCTGAATACTTCATGGGGCTCTGAATGTTGGCCTTTTACTCCACCCATTCCATTGGCCACATAAGATTCTTTGTGCTGATGTAGAAGTGGGGTGGGGAGTATTCTGTACGGTCTGTATAATCCATATATGGTGTAATTTCACGGGGCTCTGAGTATTGTTGGACTTTTACTGTGGTCAAACAGCATAAATGGGGTGCCTGGACACTATACTGTACAAGTTGAAGGCAAAACGCCCCAAGAACAAGCAGGAACAAGCTAGCCTTAAAAATTGTCAAAGACTCCAGCCAACCTAGTCATAGACTGTTCTCTCTGCTACCGCACTGCAAGCGGTACCGGAGCGCCAAGTCGAGGTCCACGAGGCTCCTAAATAGCTTCTACCCCCAAGCCATAAGACTCCTGAACAGCTAACTATTGACTGCTGCCCTTTGTACTTGTCACATGCGCCGAATACACCTTACAGTGAAATGTTTACTTACAAGCCCTTAACCAACAATGCAGTTTTAAGAAAATACCTAAATAAAGTAAGAGATAAGAATAACAAATTATTAATTTGATTTGAACTGAAGACAGCCGCAGTAAAGGCCTGGCAGAGCATCACCAGGGAAGAAACCCAGCATCTGGTGATGTCTATGGATTACAGATTTAAGGCAGTCATTGACTGCAAAGGACTTGCAACCAAGTATTAAAACTCACAATTAAATTTATGATTATGTTAGTTTGTTCAATTACTTTTGAGGCCCTAAAATTGGGGGGCTATGTATAAAAATGGTTGTAGTTCCTACACGGTTCATACAATAATTTTGACAAAACCCTTAAATTAAAGATGAAAGTCTACATTTAAAGCACATCTTGATTGTTGACTTTCAAATCCATTGTGGTGGCGTACAGAGCCCAAATTATGCAAATTGTGTCCAAATAGTTATGGACCCGACTGTATATCACGGTCCCAAGGCACATCAATGAACAGATTATAGAGCAAACAACAAAATTGTCACAAAGCATAGGCTGTAATGTGGGGGGTGGCTTGACTTACCCAGTGATTTTACCCATGCACCGCCAAGACCAATAGGAACTCTCATTTGCAACTGTTGGACTAATGATTACATCCTAGATCAGCTGGATGCAGGCAAGAGTGTGCAAGGCGGTATTGAATGTGTCACTGTCTGTCACCTTGATTACTCAAAATTCTCTTGGCCTGTGTACCTACGTTGTAAACCTTCATTCATGGGCTGAATGAAAAATTAGGTTGTAGCAACCTCATGACGGGTACATGGAAAATGTAGTAGCCTAAACCTATCGATGTTACATTGTGCTGGGCAAATGAATGACAGTCATCCAATATGCTGTAATAGAAATAAGCCCAAGCTCATAAAAAAAAGTATCATCCTCCCTCATTTTAAACGGCACTGACCGCCACTAAAGTGATTTGCATTGTGGCCAATCTAATGGGCATAGTAAAAGGCCAGCAACACACTGTATTATTCAGAGCCCCATGAAGTGAAACCATATATAGATTCTACAAACCCTACTGAGTACTCCCCGTTTTTCCCGTACAGTGCTATATTTGTGCCATATAGTGACCAGGCAGCTTTTAAGCCGTTTGACCACAGTAAAAGTCCAGCAACGTTTCCTATGGCCTAGTTTTTTGTTCAAACTCATCTGATTTGTATTCTAGGGACTCTAGTGAGTAGACTGGACCCTAGTTTCATGGACACACAATCTATTGTTTTTCCTGTACAATGCAATTTGTTTGTGCAATTCAACAAAAGTACAGTAAGACTTTTCATAAACATTACATTTAAAAATTGCATCCTTGAACAATAGCACCAGTAAATAAACAAGAATCATACAATCAAAATAGTGATTTATTTAAAAAAATATGAATGGTATATTTTTTACCAGTAGGCTTTTATTATGCCTTGATCACACCTAGAGCATTATTGCGCAAAATGGAACGCAGCATCTGGATATGTGTGCAACAAAAGTTCAACATTTCACTTCTGCTACAGAAAATAGTGTTGACATAGAGGGATGCCTCACTTCTAGTCCTTAGGAAACTTTGCAGTATTTCATTTTTTATGTATTATTTCTTACATTGTTAGCCCAGAAAATCTTAAGTGTTATTACATACAGCCGGGAAAACTATTGGATATCAGAGCGATGTTAACTTACCAGCACTATGACCAGGAATACAACTTTCCCGGAGCGGATCCTTTGTCCGCACCACCCAGGGCATTTGAACTGATTCCAGAGGCAAACCCAAAACATCACCTCCGGTGGAAAAGGAGTCAGAGTATATTACTTGCTAATGTCCAGTCCCTAGATAACAAATTGGACGAAATCAGGGGAAGGTTTGCTTTCCAGAGAGACATCAGGGATTGTAACATACTCTGTTTCACGGAAACATGGCTCTCTAGTGATATGCTCAGTGCATCGCGTTGACAGGAATAAACATCTCTCCGGGAAGAAGGGCAGGGGTGTATGTTTCATGATTAATGACTCATGGTGTAATTGTAACAACATACAGGAACTCAAGTCCTTTTGTTCACCTGACCTAGAATTCCTCACAATCAAATTATCATTATCTCCCAAGATAATTTTCTTTGGTTATTATCACAGCTGTGTATATCTCCGCCTCAAGCCAATACCATGATGGCCCTTAAGAAACTTCACTGGACTTTATGCAAACTGGAAACCATATATCCTGAGGCTGCATTTATTGAAGCTGGTGATTTTAACAAAGCAAATTTGAGGAAAAGGCAACCTAAATTCTATCAGCATATTGACTGTAGCGCTGGAAAAACACTGGACCATCATTACACTAACTTCCGTGATGCATACAAAGCCCTCCCCTGTCCCCATTCGGCAAATCTGACCATGACTCCATTTTGCTCCTCCCTTCTTCTAGGCAGAAACTCAAACAGGAAGTACCTGTGCTAAGGACTATTCAACGCTGGTCTGACGCGGACGGGATATGTTCCGGGTAGCCTCAGAGAATAATATAGGCGTATACGCTGATTCACTGAGTGAGTTTTATAAGGAAGTGTATAGGAGATGTTGTACCCACTGTGGCCATTAAAACCTACCCTAACCGTGGATAGATGGCAGCATTCGCACAAAACTGAAAGCACGTACCACCGCTTTTAACCATGGCAAGGCGACTGGGAATATGGCAGAATACAAACAGAGTAGTTATTCCCTCCACAAGCAAAATGTCAGTATATATTTTACCGTTATTTAACTAGGCAAGTGAGTTAAGAACCAATTCTTATTTTCTATGATGGCCTAGGAACAGTGGGTTAACTGATTTTTAACCTGCCGCCCCAGGTAGCCTAGTGGTTAGAGACAAAGTGAAGTCGCAATTCAATGGCTCAGACACGAGACGTATGTGGCAGGGTCTACAGATAATCAGGACTACAAAAGGAAAACCAGCCACGTTTAAATGTCGGACTCATGTCGGCCATGGAGAAGGAGCGCCCACAGTCCTTGGTAGCGGGCCGCGTTGGTGGCACTGTAGGATCCTCAAAGTGGGCAAAGAAGGTGTTTAGTTTATCAGGAAGCAAGACGTCAGTGTTAGGCCCAGACGGCATCCCTCAGAGCATGCGCAGACCAGCTGGCTGATGTGTTTACGGACATATTCAATCTCTCCCTATCCCAGTCTGCTCTCCCCACATGCTCCAAGATGGCCACCATTGTTCCTGTACCCAAGAATGCAAAGGTAACTGAACTAAATGACTATCGCCCTGTAGCACTCACTTCTGTCATCATGAAGTGCTTTGAGAGACTAGTCAACATTCATCACACCCCTATACACATCGATGGACAGCAGTGGAGAAGGTGGAAAGTTCCTCGGCGTACACATCACTGACAAACTGAAATGGTCCACCCACACAGACAGTGTGGTGAAGAAGGTGCAACCTCAGGAGGCTGAAGAAATTTGGCTTGTCAACTAAAACCCTCACAAACTTTTACAGATGCACAATTGAGAGCATCCTGTCGGGCTGTATCCCGCCTGGTACGGCAACTGCACTGCCCACAACTGCAGGGCTCTCCAGAGGGTGGTGCGGTCTGCACAACGCATCACCGGGGGCAAACCTTCTGCCCTCCAGGACACTTACAGCACCCGATGTCACAGGAATGCCAAAAAGATGATCAAGGACAACAACCACCCAAGCCACTGCCTGTTTATCCCGCTACCATCCAGAAGGCAAGGACAGTACAGGTGCATCAAAGCTGGGACCGAGAGATTGAAAAACAGCTTCTATCTCAAGGCCATCAGACTGTTAAACAGCCATCACTAGCACAGAGAGGCTGCTGCCTACATACAGACTTGTAACCATTGGGCCACTTCAATAAATTGAACACTAGTCACTTTAATAATGCCACTTTAATAATGTTTACATATCTTGCATTACTCATCTCATACGTATATACTGTATTCTATCTATTGCATCTTACACGGAACCCAAACCGGCTGTGCACATGCTCCATCATGCGCCATCGTACATACATTTATTTTGTCCCCCCCCCAAACCAAACGCGATCACGACAAGCAGTTTAACATATCAAAACAAACTCTAAACCAATTACATTCATTTGGGGACAGGTCGAAAAGCATTAAACATTTATGGCAATTTAGCTAGCTAGCTTGCACTTGCTAGCTAATTTGTCCTATTTAGCGAGGATGCTGTTGCTGGCTAATTTGTCCTGGGATATAAACATTGAGTTGTTATTTTACCTGAAATGCACAAGGTCCTCTACTCCGACAATGAATCCACACATAAACCGGTCAACCCAATCATTTCTAGTCATCTATCCCCCTTCCAGGCTTTTTATTCTTTGAACTTATATGGTTAATTACCACGACGACCGACAACACAGTTCATCTTTCAATCACCCACGTGGGTATAACCAATGAGGAGATGGCATGTGGATATCTGCTTCTATAAACCAATGAGCAGATGGGAGAGGCAGGACTTGCAGTATCTGCGTCACAAATAGAACGGACTTCTATTTTAGGCCTTGGCAACGCAGACGCTCGTTGACGCATGCGAGCAGTATAGGTGCAATAATTGAATAATATAGATTTCTAAATTTATTTTGCAACGGTCGCACATGCGAGTGGTGTAGTCAGGGTATTAGCCTTTGCCACTCTGACATTGCTCATCCATACATGTATATATTATTATTCCATTCCTTACTTAGATTTGTGTGTATTAGGTATTTGTTGTGGAATCGTTAGATATTACTTGTTAGATATTGCTGCACTGTCGGAAATTTCGCTACACTTGCAATAACATCTGCTAACCATGTGTATGTGACCAATACAATTTTATTTAATTGTATTTGCTTCAACATTCACCTTCTGCTACCATTTCTGTCAAGCCGTCTACGCATACAGTTTGACGCATACGTTCGATCAATCCAATTTATGCACCACACCGGAACGCACTGCAACTGCTTCTGCAACGGAATGTTGCAAGGAAAATGCAGCGTTTCATTGGAAATGAATGTAATTCTGGCGTACTAAAATGAAAAACACTCTCGGTGTGTTCATGCAGGAACCAATGGGTGCTCGATGTGGGGCGTTAATGCAGGAACCAATTAGATGCTGTATCATAAACATAGCTTTTACAGCGGACTTTTATTTTAGAGGTTAAATCCAAAAACCGGAAGTAAATGTTTTGTTTATATATTTTTTATTTAAAATACCAGGTCAACAATTGACATTGTTACATCATTCAAAACAGAACGCAGGTATTAACAATAAAATACTAAAACATACAAAAATATCAATGAAATAATAAAAAAAATCAACTATTCTAGTGCAATTGTAATCACTCTGAAAAAAATCTTAATATAATGATTCAGGAAAATGTTATTCTTGCTGTTATTCACTAGGGTTAATGTTTTAATAAGATAGTTAAATTCAAATATGTGTAATTTTTGTATAGTATTTTGAAATTTTTGTTTATGTATAAAGTATTTGGGAACAAGAATAAAACAGGGAAACAGAAATGGTGTTACCGCCACCTTCTGTACTAGAGAAGGAGCGCATGTAAACTGATTGAAACGTGCCTATCATCACCATTGCGGAGCTCCATAAACGTGTTCGCCCGACGGGAATTCAAATGTGTAGGCTACTACAGTAAGGTTACTGATATATTTGAAAGCGGTTCTAGTTTTACAACGGGAACCTCAGGCACGAGAGAGACAAATAGAGAGAGCGAGAAAGAGTGAACTTTCAAAGTTGGCCTACCCACCGAGTATTCTACGGGGAGGTCCATTTTTGACGAGAAAATATAAATAGAGGTAAGCCTACATTCCCCCTGGCAATATTGCTATTTTCAGCCAATTTATAGATTACAGACCTAGCTAACATACTAATTGATGCTAATGTGCTGTGAAAACTATTTTAATTGTATATTTCCAGAACTATTTTCTGACACACACACAGAATAACCATTTATTATTATGACTCCAACTTGTAATACCTTTTGGGAAGAGTTTTGAATACATGGTCATGGAAACAAGCAATTTCTTATCATCATGACAACATCTTCAAAATCACACCAACGTCCCTTAGGAGAGTTAGTATTATAGTGCTGTCTTTCCTTCACATAGGCTACTTAGGGTTACTAATTTACTAATTCAATATTTATCCAATTCCGTAGCAACCACGTGATGATTCAAATGTCTCTCCTCATGTTTTGTTTTTTTCAAATCAAAATCAAATTTATTTGTCACATACACCGAGTACAACAAGTGTAGACCTTACCGTGAACTGCTTACTTACAAGCCCTTAACGAACAATGCAGTTTTATGAAACTAAAGTAAAAAATAATAAAAGTAACACAATAAAATAACGAAAATGAGGCTATATACAAGGGGTACCTGTGGAGTGAGGAACGAGAAAGGGTGTCAGAGGAACTTTCCCCTGGTTCCAGATAAAAGACAGAAATAAACTTTCCCTAGAGAATAACATTTCAGAATTCCAAGCATTCCTGGAGCTGTTCCCTCCCTTGTATTGACTTTCCTTCTTTTGGAAGAGGAACATTGAGCTCCACTGACTGCCCAACTCATACCCACAGATAAAGGCAGGCTGATCAGTCCTACAGTACAATTTCATCATAGGACAAGAATACGTTATGTGGTCTTATAGGCTGGTATAGGAATGTAGGATGTTTTCTATTACAAATGTGCTAACTTCCATCTCTACAGTGAATTCGGAAAGTATTCAGTCCCCTTGACTTTTTCCACATTTTGTTACGTTACAGCCTTATTCTAAAACTGATTCAATGTTTTTTCCCCCCTCAATCTACACACAATACCCCGTAATGATAAAGTGAACACAGTTTTTTAAACATTTTAGCAAATGTATTAAAATTTAAAAAAAACAAATACCTTATTTATGTAAGTATTCAGACCCTTTGCTATGAAACGCAAAATTGAGCTCAGGTGCATTCTGTTTCCATTGATCATCATTGAGATGTTTCTACAACTTGATTGGATTCCACCTGTGGTAAATTCAATTGATTGGACATGATTTGTAAAGGCACACACCTGTCTATATAAGGTCTCACAGTTGACAGTGCATGTCAGAGCAAAAACCAAGACATGACGTCAAAGGAATTGTCCGTGGAGCTCAGAGACAGGATTTGTGTCGGCATAGATCTGGGGATGAGTACCAAAATAATTTCTGCAGCATTGACGACCCCGAAGAACAGTGGCCTCCATCATTCAACGTTGTCCTAGAGCTGGCCGTCCGGCCAAATTGAGCAATCGGGGGTGAAGGGCCTTGGTCAGGGAGGTTACCAAGAACCCGATGGGCACTCTGACAGAGCTCCAGAGTTCCTCTGTGGATATGGGAAAACCTTCCAGAAGGACAACCATCTTTGCAGCACTCCACCAATCAGGCCTTTATGGTAGAGTGGCCAGACGGAAGCCACTCCTCAGTAAAAGGCACATGACAGCCCGCTTGGAGTTTGCCAAAAGGCACCTAAAGACTCAGACCATGAGAAACAAGATTCTCTGGTCTGATGAAACCAAGATAGAACTCTTTGGCCAAGCGTCACGTCTGGAGGAAACATGGCACCATTCCTACGGTGAAGAATAGAGGTGGCAGCATCATGCTGTGGAGATGTTTTTTCAGCGGCAGTGATTGGGAGACTAGGCAGAATTGAGGGAAAGATGAACGGAGCAAAGTACAGAGAGATCCTTGATGAAAACCTGCTCCAGAGTGCTCAGGACCTCAGACTGGGGCAAAGGTTCACCTTCCAACAGGACAACGACCCTAAGCACACGGTCAAGACAACACAACACAGGAGTGGCTTCGCAACAGTGTCTTTGAGTGGCCCAGCCAGGACTTGACTGTGCAGCAACGCTCCCCATCCAACCTGACAGAGCTTGAGAGGATCTGCAGAGAAGAATTGGAGAAACTCCCCAAATACAGGTGTGCCGAGCTTGTAGCGTCATACCCAAGAAGACTCAAGGCTGTAATCGCTGCCAAAGGTGCTTCAACAAAGTACAAAAATGTTTAAAAAAATAAATAAATCATGTTTTTTACTTTGACATTGTGTGTAGATTGAGGGGAAAAAACAATTGAATACATGTTTTAATAACCTTTATTTAACTAGGCAAGTCAGTTAAGAACAAATTCTTATTTACAATGATGGCCTCCCGGGGAACAGTGGGTTCATTGTTCTGCCTTGTTCAGGGGTAGAACGACAGATTTTTACCTTGTCAGCTCAGGGATTTGAGCCAGCAACCTTTCGGTTACTGGCCCAACCTTCTAACCACTGGGCTACCTGCCGCCCCGAAAAGTCAAGTGGTCTGAATACTTTCCAAATGCATTGTATGTCATGACAACCAACTGAGGACCATCATTTTCCAAGATGGCGTAGCAGTAGGACGTGTTGTCGTGTCGTGTCCCTTGTATATATCGTTTGTTTTCGTTTTTTTCTTCGCATATCTTTAAAACACTTTGCTGAACCTCAACTTCTTCTAAATACTCTCCTGCAACCCGCCTCACCCAACGTAGCTATTTTTCCTAAAGTATTTATATTTACTTCGGATCTGGAACCCCTCAACTGAAGCTAGCCAACTAACTACCAGCTTCAGCAAAACATTGCTAGCGGTCTTCAGCTAACCGGTCATCAGCTAACCTTTAGCTCGGAAAGCTCTCGCCAGTTCGAACAACGCGACTCTAACCAGAGCATAACGGACTTATTTTTTATTTTTTATTTTTATTTTTCATCCCCGGATTCCCACCGCAAACGGAACATTTTGAGCTCCTGGGCTACAATATCCGGGCCCACGACCGGTCCATCGATGTCACCGCATGAAGAGGAATAAACAGACTCCCCCCATCGCGACGTCCCCAAAGGCTAACTCTCTAGCCCTTGCTATCTCCTTGCTTGCAAATTCGGCCTGCTAACTGCTAGCTTGTTTAGCCCGGTCCGCTAACTGCTACCGTGTTTAGCACCGTCTACTAACTGTTAGCTTGTTAGCACAGGCCTGCTAACCGTCTGAATCGCCGCGTCCCAAACACTCACTGAACCCATATTTACTTTCTATCCCTTTTCGATTTTGAATTTGTTTATACCTTCCGGTAACCTGCCTCACCCAATGTGATACGGAACCGCTATTATTTTTACATCTTTAGAACACACTCAAGAACCTCCAGAAGCTAACCAGCTAACTGGCTACAAGCTATTTAGTCATTGTTAGTTTTCTAACCTGGATAACACTCGCCAGTCCAGCTTCCCTGCCCCATCCACCGCTGCCCCCTGGACACTGATCACTTGGCTACATAGCTGATGCATGCTGGACTGTCCATTAATCACGGTAATCCATTCTGCTTGTTTATGTTTTATCTGTCGGCCCCAGCCGCACTCAGGCTCTGTGTGTAGTTAATCCGACCCTCTCTGCCTAGTCAATCGCCATTCTATCTGCTGTTGTTGTGCTAGCTGATTAGCTGTTGTTGTCTCACCTACTGTTTTAGCTAGCTCTCCCAATTCAACACCTGTGATTACTGTATGCCTCGCTGTATGTCTCTCTCAAATGTCAATATGCCTTGTATACTGTTGTGCAGGTTAGTTATCATTGTTTTAGTTTACAATGGAGCCCCTAGTTCCACTCTTTATACCCCTGATACCTCCTTTGTCCCACCCCCCACACATGCGGTGACCTCACCCATTACAACCAGCATGTCCAGAGATACAACCTCTCTCATCATCACCCAGTGCCTGGGCTTACCTCCGCTGTACCCGCACCCCACCATACCCCTGTTTGCGCATTATGCCCTGAATATATTCTACCATGCCCAGAAACCTGCTCCTCTTATTCTCTGTCCCCAACGCCCTAGGCGACCAGTTTTGATAGCCTTCAGCCGCACCCTCATACTACTCCTTCTCTGTTCCGCGGGTGATGTGGAGGTAAACCCAGGCCCTGCATGTCCCCAGGCACCCTCATTTGTTGACTTCTGTGATCGAAAAAGCCTTGGTTTCATGCATGTCAACATCAGAAGCCTCCTCCCTAAGTTTGTCTTACTCACTGCTCTAGCACACTCTGCTAACCCTGCTGTCCTTGCCGTGTCTGAATCCAGGCCACCAAAAATTCTGAGATTTCCATACCCAACTATAACATCTTCCGTCAAGATAGAACTGCCAAAGGGGGAGGAGTTGCAGTCTACTGCAGAGATAGCCTGCAAAGTAATGTCATACTTTCCAGGTCCATACCCAAACAGTTCGAACTACTAATTTTGAAAATTACTCTCTCCAGAAATAAGTCTCTCACTGTTGCCGCCTGCTACCGACCCCCCTCAGCTCCCAGCTGTGCCCTGGACACCATTTGTGAATTGATCGCCCCCCATCTATCTTCAGAGTTTGTTCTGTTAGGTGACCTAAACCGGGATATGCTTAACACCCCGGCAGTCCTACAATCTAAGCTAGATGCCCTCAATCTCACTCAAATCATCAAGGAACCCACCAGGTACAACCCTAACTCTGTAAACAAGGGCACCCTCATAGACGTCATCCTGACCAACTGGCCCTCCAAATACACCTCCGCTGTCTTCAACCAGGATCTCAGCGATCACTGCCTCATTGCCTGTATCCGCTACGGAGCCGCAGTCAAACGACCACCCCTCATCACTGTCAAACGCTCCCTAAAACACTTCTGTGAGCAGGCCTTTCTAATCGACCTGGCCCGGGTATCCTGGAAGGACATTGACCTCATCCCGTCAGTTGAGGATGCCTGGTTTTTCTTTAAAAGTAACTTTCTCACCATTTTAGATAAGCATGCTCCGTTCAAAAAATGCAGAACTAAGAACAGATATAGCCCCTGGTTCACTCCAGACCTGACTGCCCTCGACCAGCACAAAAACATCCTGTGGCGGACTGCACTAACATCGAATAGTCCCCGCGATATGCAACTGTTCAGGGAAGTCAGGAACCAATACACACAGTCAGTCAGGAAAGCTAAAGCCAACTTCTTCAGGCAGAAGTTTGCATCCTGTAGCTCCAACTCCAAAAAGTTCTGGGACACTGTGAAGTCCATGGAGAACAAGAGCACCTCCTCCCAGCTGCCCACTGCACTGAGGCTAGGTAACACGGTCACCACCGATAAATCCATGATTATCGAAAACTTCAACAAGCATTTCTCAACGGCTGGCCATGCCTTCCGCCTGGCTACTCCAACCTCGGCCAACAGCTCCCCCCCCCCCCCCGCAGCTACTCGCCCAAGCCTCTCCAGGTTCTCCTTTACCCAAATCCAGATAGCAGATGTTCTGAAAGAGCTGCAAAACCTGGACCCGTACAAATCAGCTGGGCTTGACAATCTGGACCCTCTATTCCTGAAACTATCCGCCGCCATTGTCGCAACCCCTATTACCAGCCTGTTCAACCTCTCTTTCATATCGTCTGAGATCCCCAAGGATTGGAAAGCTGCCGCAGTCATCCCCCTCTTCAAAGGGGGCGACACCCTGGACCCAAACTGTTACAGACCTATATCCATCCTGCCCTGCCTAAGGTCTTCGAAAGCCAAGTCAACAAACAGATCACTGACCATCTCGAATCCCACCGTACCTTCTCCGCTGTGCAATCTGGTTTCCGAGCCGGTCACGGGTGTACCTCAGCCACGCTCAAGGTACTAAACGATATCATAACCGCCATCGATAAAAGACAGTACTGTGCAGCCGTCTTCATAGACCTTGCCAAGGCTTTCGACTCTGTCAATCACCGTATTCTTATCGGCAGACTCAGTAGCCTCGGTTTTTCGGATGACTGCCTTGCCTGGTTCACCAATTACTTTGCAGACAGAGTTCAGTGTGTCAAATCGGAGGGCATGCTGTCCGGTCCTCTGGCAGTCTCTATGGGGGTGCCACAGGGTTCAATTCTCGGGCCGACTCTTTTCTCTGTATATATCAATGATGTTTCTCATGCTGCGGGCGATTCCCTGATCCACCTCTACGCAGACGACACCATTCTATATACTTCCGGCCCGTCCTTGGACACTGTGCTATCTAACCTCCAAACGAGCTTCAATGCCATACAGCACTCCTTCCGTGGCCTCCAACTGCTCTTAAACGCTAGTAAAACCAAATGCATGCTTTTCAACCGTTGGCTGCCTGCACCCGCACGCCTGACCAGCATCACCACCCTGGATGGTTCCGACCTTGAATATGTGGACATCTATAAGTACCTAGGTGTCTGGCTAGATTGTAAACTCTCCTTCCAGACCCATATCAAACATCTCCAATCGAAAATCAAATCAAGAGTCGGCTTTCTATTCCGCAACAAAGCCTCCTTCACTCACGCCGCCAAACTTACCCTAGTAAAACTGACTATCCTACCGATCCTCGACTTCGGCGATGTCATCTACAAAATTGCTTCCAACACTCTACTCAGCAAACTGGATGCAGTTTATCACAGTGCCATCCGTTTTGTCACTAAAGCACCTTATACCACCCACCACTGCGACTTGTATGCTCTAGTCGGCTGGCCCTCGCTACATATTCGTCGCCAGACCCACTGGCTCCAGGTCATCTACAAGTCCATGCTAGGTAAAGCTCCGCCTTATCTCAGTTCACTGGTTACGATGGCAACACCCATCCGTAGCACGCGCTCCAGCAGGTGTATCTCACTGATCATCCCTAAAGCCAACACCTCATTTGGCCGCCTTTCGTTCCAGTTCTCTGCTGCCTGTGACTGGAACGAATTGCAAAAATCGCTGAAGTTGGAGACTTATCTCCCTCACCAACTTCAAACATCTGCTATCTGAGCAGCTAACCGATCGCTGCAGCTGTACATAGTCCATTGGTAAATAGCCCACCCATTTTCACCTACCTCATCCCCATACTGTTTTTATTTATTTATTTTTCTGCTATTTTGCACACCAATATCTCTACCTGTACATAACCATCTGATCATTTATCACTCCAGTGTTAATCTGCATAATTGTAATTATTTGCCTACCTTCTCATGCCTTTTGCACACAATGTATATATAGACTCCCCTTTTTTCTACTGTGTTATTGACTTGTTAATTGTTTACTCCATGTGTAACTCTGTGTTGTCTGTTCACACTGCTATGCCTTATCTTGGCCAGGTCGCAGTTGCAAATGAGAACTTGTTCTCAACTAGCCTACCTGGTTAAATAAAGGTGAAATAAAAATAAATAAAAAAAATAAAATCAAAGTGACTTATCATTCATATCGATATATTTCTTGTTGTTGTACATTGCAGCAATATGCTTACAGTACGTGAACGTGTTGGTGTTATGCCAATGCAGAGCTTAGTAAACATAGCGAGAGCACAGACACAGCCTCCTCCATATGCTCGCCCACACCTCAACAGTCCAATGCGGATGAACTGATGAACTCTAACTTCTCAGTTGCCTACTGTTTACATTGACTTGCACAAGCCGAGAGAAAATGGAACAGGCATACCCCAAGTTTGGGCTTTGATATTTGGCCATGTTTTTTCTGTTGTGTTCACTAACAAGGACAAGGTTTTAAAAAGTATTTGAAAAACGGTTTAAACAGGAATGATAAAAAAGGGGGGATGGAGAAGGCAGAGGGAGTGTTTTGGTTTTACTCCTGCAGCTGGTGTTTTTTTCCCTGAGAGTTTTGTAGGCGACTTGTGGCTCCCTCTAGGTGTGGCAACATTCGGGCCGGGATAATTATCACAAACACTGGCTCCACTGAGAGTGGACATGCCAAACCAGATCTGTATAGTGTGTGTGTGTGTGTGTGTGTGTGTGTGTGTGTGTAAGAGGGAGAAAGAGAAATGGGTCATAATAAATAATACATGTATTTTTATCGTCAGTTGCACACAAGGTCCAACCAAAACTTGACTTCTGCTTTTAACCCAACCTCCCTGAATTGGAGAGATGCTGGGGGGTTCCACATTGGGTGCCCAGGGAGTTGTTGTTGTGGGGGGGTTAACTGCCTTGCTCAAGGGTAGAATGACAGATGTTTCACCTTGGGGATTCGAACTAGCAACCTTTCAGTTACTGGCCCAATGCTCTAACCACTAGGCTAAAGATTGTAGAGCGTTTGTTTGTGTGGTAAAAGCATGTGTAGTGAGTATGTGTGTGTATTCCTGGACAATGCACAGAGAAGCCCTTTTAGGCACAAGTGGGAGGAAAGATTTGTACATACAGGTGCTGCCTTCTAAAGGGCCTTCTAAAATATAAAGGGAGAGGGAAATGTACAACTAGCACTAGACAGGCTGTACTGTATACACACACTTCACAAAATGTACCATTGTGCCCCTTGTCAGGTTGGTTGTAAGATCAGATGCAGATGTGAACAAGGTCATGTTGGATTTATTTTGAAGTGTCTTTTGTTTGTTTACTATTGTGTGGGAGTGCTGAAGTTAAGTAAATGGAGTGAAAAACCAAATGCCTCAACCACACTCTTCCTCCCTCTCAGTCTCACCACACACCCTTTACACAACAATTAACATTTGGGCAACAATAACATCTGTCTCTTGTTCAGTCTCTCTTCTTTCACTCTCTCTCTCTTCTCTGTCTCTCTCTCTCTCGTTTTCAATTTTTCTCTCCCCATTTATATTTATTTTGTATTTCAGTGAGACTACATTTATTTACTCTTTACTGCATTTCAAACTCTGTTGTCCAGACTGTCATGAATGAATGATTGCTTGCCAATCATTCTGTGGGGAGTTCCCTAAAGATAAGTACACTGCAATAGAAGGCCCACTCATATTTTGATGGTTTACATGGGGCTATTTCGACCTCTGGAGAGTGACCGGGTATCAAGAGCTAATCTTGATATCCTGTAATCTGGCATAGTAGTGAGATTGAGTGCTTGTAAAGATGGAGGCTTCATTCAGTCCACAACTCAATACTCCTGTGGTAAAACTCTGTCACACATGAACATGCAGCTAGCTGACTGAGGAGCTTTCTTGTATATCTGATCGGTTTGACATGGTGTTATTGTGTATACTGTGATAATGGTCTTATGCTATGTTGTATAGGCCTTTCGTGCAGAAAAGGTGCTTTAGTATATGACATTAAGTATTATAACACTGAAAAAGCTTAACACGCTGTTGTGAATTTGGGGGATAGAGCCAGGAGCTGGACTTGAACCAGGGACCTCATGCATGTCAGCACAATCCACAACCACTTTGTTGAAGAGTCTTCTCTTGATAGTCAGCAGGCCGCATAGTGCTGTATTTTAGACATGGCTGCTGCAGTATCTATTTATTTCATGTAAATCAGTCCTTTTTTAAAGACTCATTTTCCACTCTGCTGTTCACCTCATCCTCCCCGCTGCTCTCCTCCAGTTCGCAAATATTATAAATGCCGCCGAAATGTCACAGTGCAGCTAATATGACACTTCGTCATTGAACAAATAACCATTTCAGTTCAGGGTGTTTTATGTAATTACATCCTCAATTAGTTCCCAGTGTCTGTCACACTTAGTTAGCGTATAAGCATATTACACTGAACAAAAATATAAACGCGACATGCAACAATTTCAAAGATTTTGCTGAGTTACAGTTCATAGAGGGAAACCAGACAATTTTAAATAAATAAATTAGGCCCTAATCTATGGATTTCACATGACTGGGCAGGGGCGCAGCCAATTCGTTTTTTGTAGAAGCACCGTTTAGGCGATTACAGCTTTGAGTCATTTTGGGTATGTCTGTATCAGCTTTGCACATCTGGATTTGGGGATTTTCTTAAATTTATCCTTGCAGATTTTCTGAAGCTCTGTTAAATTAAGTGGGGAGCCATGCTCCCCATCCAACCTAACAGAGCTTGAGATGATCTGCAGAGAAGAATGGAAGAAACTCCCCAAATACAGGTGTGCCAAGCTTGTAGCGTCATACCCAAGAAGACTCGAGGCAGTAATCGCTGCCAAAGGTGCTTCAACCAAGTACTGAGTAAAGGGTCTGAATACTGATGGAAATGTAATTAATTTTTTTCAACAATTTTCTACAAAGCTGTTTTCACTTTGTCATTATGAGATATTGTGTGTAGATTGTTCAGGGGAAAAAACGATTTAATCAATTTTAGAATAAGGCTGTAGTGTAGCAAAATGTGTAATAATCAAGGGGTCTGAATACTATCCAAATGCACTGTAAATGCCTAGAATGATGTTTTGTTAATGTCAGTATTGTATGTAGCTTACAATTTATGCCTTGTATGTGAATCCATTCATTTTACAAAGGTGTTAAATAATACTTGCTTTGATATTCATTTCTCATGACCATTCCTTGATCTTAGTCAGCTAAACGCATAATACTTGATTGCACGTGTTTTTTCTAGAATGTTAAATGGAGTCTGCTATTCAGTTTAATAGACTTTAACATGCACATTACAGTCTTATCATGGGTTGCATGTAAGGTATACAGTGCCTTCAGAAAGTATTCATACCCCTTGACTTATTCAATATTTTGTTGTTACAGCCTGAATTCACAATATATAAAAAAATATATATTTTTCTCATCTATTTACACAAAACCCCATAATGACAAAGTGAAAACATGTTTTTAGACATTTTTGCAAATGCATTGAAAATGAAATACAGAAATATATGCCAATTACCAGACACTTTTATCCAAATTACTTATAGCAGGGTGTGTCTACAGTACATTTTCATATGGGTGGCCCCAGTGGGAATCAAACCCACAATCATAACTCAGCAAGTGCCATGCTTTTCCAAATGAGCCACACAGGACTCCATGTAGGCTACATGCAGATCACCCGTCATGGATTGGGGTTTCGTCTTGTGAAGTTGCTAGATGGTGATTTGCTGTCTTCAGAGAGGTAAATAGAGATCCATGGTTGAACAAATTAGCACACTAATGCAGCAAATCAATCAACCAAATGGAAACTTATGTAAATGTATTTGCTTCTATTAGCTTCACCCCTAACAAGGTCCTCCATTATATCATTAGCATGCATGGTCTGCCACGCCACAGTCCACAGTGACTCGCTCTCTCATTGAGAAGTTCACAAGGTACTGTTTTACTTGCTCGCCGGGTTTAGTTGCCATGGCAACAAATCTGTCAGAAATCGGGAAGAATGTGTTGTCCAATCCTGAAGCCTCCCCTATCTCTGCTTTATTTCAAAAATACATTCTGGGGAAGTTTGTGACACAGTTCACACAGTCATAGATTTTCCTAGATCAAGTATTCCCTCTGTTTTTGAAAAAAGAGTGAGCCTGATCAAAGCTGAAGTGAAGTCCCAGGGAACATCTCTCATTCCTCCCTGTTCTCTCTCCTTACTCTGACTCTCTCTGTCTACCTTTCGCTCTCTCTACCTCTGTCTACCTGTCTCTCTCTCTGCTATGTGTTATACAGTATGTGTTCCCAATTGTTTTCCGAACATTTAATACCTTAGCCTGATTCAATATTGTTAACCTGCAGTAGTGGGCTGACTCATTGTTTTTGTGCAGTTGAATTACACTTCCTGATGTCTTTGGAGAGAGTGAAGATGCAGTTAGGGATAATGCATTGCCGGCTGTCAAGCGTTCCTATGCTGTGAGAGGGAGGCAGGGGACGTTTATTTATGAAACAGACACATATTTGGTGTTCACGCTGACATTGTCTACTTCCTGGGTGACAGTGGGGTTATGACTATTTGATTTAAAAGCTGATTGAGGCCACAAAGGACTTACTGCATCAGCAGGTTTGACACTGTTGGGATATAGTGTAACGTTTCTGTGAACATGCAGTGTTTAAATTGACCACCAGTGGGTAAGATAGTCAAACGAAAGTGTTTTAACTCGTCCAAATATTGGAAAGAAACATGGTAGCGTGTGTGAATGGACTAGACTGAGGGATTGTGTGTGTGTGTGTTTGGTAGTTATTTAGTGTTTTACCATTTTATCATTACATCAACTACTAGAGTTGGTTCCCTCATCCCCCAATTACCCTCTTATCTTATTCCCCAATCATAAATAGGTGTTCTACTTAACACTCCCCTTTTCTCACCTACTTTCATTTTTGCTCCAGTTTTCTTTCCTGCTATTTCTGTTCACCAGTCACCAGAACATTAGCAAGTCAGATTGAAAAAAAATAAATAATGGACCGACCTGAGACAAATAAGGCAATTGGGAAACCTAAATCCAGCATACAGTAAAAATGCCCTCTGTAGGTTTCTCATCATTCTTACATATGACTATCAACATTCTGTTGTAGCAAATTTTCTTTAAATAAGGTGCCAGCCTCCCCACCTCTCCCAGCCACCACTGTTGTGTAGGACTACTGTTTAACATCTTTGGTCTATTTTACTTTTATCCTATTATTATTATTATTATTATTATTATTATTATTATTATTATTTTAGAATTTATCCTACGGTTCTGTGTAGGTCTACTAATTAGCATCCTCTCTCTCCATGCAAACAGTCCTCAACAGTAATTATGATTTGGGTAATTAGGTGTTCACAGCCACAGTTAACCAGTTTCAATTTCTTTGCTACTTAGCAAACAACTTTGGTGTTGGTTTACTGAACATTTTAGTACATTAAATAAACATTTAACCCACTGGGCACAGACGTCAGTTCCACGTCTAGTTTTGATTTACAGAGTTGTCACGAATTCCGCCGAATTTGGCTCTCCTGCCTGTTCGGGCGGTGCTCGGCGGTCGTCGTCACCGGCCTACTAGCAGCCACCGATCCCTTTTTCGTTGTCTGTTTGTTTTGTCTCATTAGTTTCAGCTGTGTCCTGTTGTATGTGCTTAATGGGCTTCCTTATTTAAAGTACGTGTACCCCCCTTGTTTTGTGCGGGGTTGTATTTATGTTACTTGTGTGCATTAGGTAGAGGTGTTCTTGTTTCTGGACCTGGCACTGTGTGTTTTGGGTGGTCCACATTACTGTCCGCGCCTTGTGTTTTGGGCTTATTGTGTTGTGCCGCATTAAAGTGCACCTTTTCCCAGTGGAACTCTCTGCGCCTGATTCCTTCCTCACCCACCTAGTCCCGCGTGACATGAGTTGTCAACTAATGTGAATTCAATGTGAAATCAACAAAACATTTCACTATGTCATTGGATTTAGGTAAAAAGTTGGGTGAAAAAAATATGAAATTCCCTTTTTCAAATAAAATCGGGATTCCACATTGATTTAACATCACTCGCTAACTGAAGTGAACATAATTAGGGCTGGTTTCTATCAGACCCCTACTGCGAAACAAACGTGTGTTTCGACCAGTCAGTCTGTTAGGAAGTGTGGGGGAGCATATGCAGTGGACTATCATATAATTTATTTATTTTCAAACATGAATTACTTACCAGCCGGTGTGTTTCAACTAGTAAACACGATTTCCCGGTTATGGCACCAGAACTCTTATGTTCCCACAGCGGGGATGTGAACCATAGAAATAGAATTACTAATTATATTTGTATGATTATTAATTCTATATGGTGAGAATCTCAGAGGAACTCTGCATTTCTCACTTAACCGTTTCAACTGTGTATGTGCAATGTCTCTAAGCTTGAACTGGCTATGATGAGGCCAGCTTTACCACAGTTGAGCTTCACCTGCAGTGAGTTTGATTGGGGCTATCTACAACCTAAAATAGTTATTTGGCTGTCCCCATAGAATAACCCTTTTAGGTTCCAGGTAGAACCCTTTTGGGTTTCATGTATAGTAGAACCCTTTCCACAGAGGAACCAAGATAACCCCCCAAAAATATTGTATATTCTAAGAGTGTAGACCTATGCCATTGGTCCTATTGTTTGGCCTTAGCTCAGAAGCAACACTGTGTGCTACAGGAAAGGCTTGCTCTAAGCTAGTAGCTACCGTAATCAAACAACAGCATATTGGTTCTCATTCTTTATGGTGCCAGGTTAAGTGGATGAATCGATGCCCTCGGGGACTGGGAAACCATTACCAGTGAATTCGAGAGAAATATGAGACAGTTGCGTCTGCTGAACTATCTACTGCAATCTAACGTGGGGAGGGTAATGAGTGATCCTTGGAAAAATAAACTGCTTTGGTTCTAATCAAAGACGAAGTCGGGCACGTGCCTGATATGTGCCACACACACCGGTCCGCTGACCTGACCCGACGTGTGCCCCCAATACTCTCCGTATTTATCCGTATTTACCGCTCTCTTTTACCGCTCTGTCACTTTCCCTCTTCATCAAATTTCCTGGAGCTCGCCAACGCACAGCCAGCCACCTGTCTGAGAAATCTAGTGACGAGATTACTCATACTGCAATCCCTTCACCGTTATTCACCCGCTATACTGTGTTAACGCCATGATGTACATACAGCAAGTGAGCCCAGTGGCTTGTGTGGGGCTGTGTGCATGCTTAGATGTGTGCTAGGTACGTTGTGATTTTTTTTTTGCTTGCTGCATGTGTGTAATATCCCTTTCATACTACGACATTTTTTCGCCAACTTTACCATACCGCAAACTTTATTTCCCGATTTTTCCTTATAACTGAAATGTATTGCAGGTGTTGTGCCGAAAATCTTCCCTTCGCGTGAACGCGCACGCACTCAATTCTTCATTGGTACAACTTGCTTGTTAGTTGAGATTTCTGCTCTTCACTCCGTTGTCAGTTTAGCATACATTTTAATTTTAGTCACAGAAAGCATTTTTTATTTGTGTCCTTTGATCGCGGGGCAGCCACTAGTAATGTCTGCAGTTTTCAGTTTGGCTATTTGTTTTAAGTGTATTAGTCTAGTCTATAAATAAATCTCTTTGCCAAAATTCATCATCTCTCCCATATCTTATTGACTAGTAGTTGTTCTGGAATGTTTATTGCTTGCCTACATTTTACTCCCTCCTCTATGTTTAATATAACACACATACATTCATTATTAATTTCTGTTGCCTATCCTGACATTAAGTTTGTTCTATTGAAAGTATTTGACTCTGACATGTGCCATAGAAAGTATTTGACTCTAGTGACAAAATTAAGGAACTTAGAAGGGGTGGGGGTTCTGAAATTCTCCTCCCCCTTCTAATTTCCTTAATTTTGATGCTAGAGTCAAATATTTTCTGTGACACACACTACTGGTCAACCTGAGTTTGAGCTACCAAAAATGATTCTGAAGTGTGCCAGGCCTTGCAGTCCCAAGATAGAAGGGAGGGAGATTTTCGGCAGGCAAGAAAATGCCCCCCCCTAATTTCCTTAATTTGTCCCTAGTCAAATACTTTCTGTGGCACACATCAGAGTTAAATACTTTCTATAGAACAAACTTCACGTCAGGATAGGCAACCAAAATTAATGTATGTGTGTTATATTTAACATAGAGGAGGGAGTAAAATGTAGGCAAGCAATACACATTTCAGAACAACTACCAGTCGAATAGGAAATGGGAGAGATGACACATTTTGGCAGAGATTTATTTATAGACTAATACAACACCTGTATCAAAGCCAAAACTTTAATTTCCACCTAATGATCTAGTAATCAATTCAGTAAACTTCTGCCTGTGGTTTAAGGCATCCGCATACTTCCCATCCGGAATAGTTTGTGCTTATATTATGAATACATTTTATGACTGTTTTGGTCTTCGGCAAGGGTTTTCCGGCTGTTCGTGCACACACAATGTTTTCTCGAGGCAAGCTGAATTCGGTAGCCCAAGTCCATGCCCATTCGTCAGTGATTGGTCAACAGTAGGGATTATTCACCAAACATTTTAGTTGGGTGTACAATTGCGCAACAAAAATCTCCTCGCCAAAACGTAAAAATGAATGACAGATTTCTTGTGTTATTTTAGATGAATACTGACTTTTGGCTACGGTGTCTCAAGATAGACAAACAGAACTATTGCTGCTTTTTTCTCTCTCGTTTTTCAAGCAAAGGTCTTTTAAGGGAGTATGCGAGCACACTCGTTAGGCTAGGGCCCAGCCGAATCAAGGCATGCTGACACCTTTAGTATGAAACTTAGTTTAATGCTGAGGCTGCATTGGCACGCACTACGCTCTTAATGAAACTCTTGATGGTTGCTAGGCAGCACAATATACCATCCTCCTGCCAGTTCTAAACTTTGCAAGGAATGTCACTCTTCTTCGCATACCCTACCACTAAGCATGCAATGTTTTCTTAACCACAACTGGATGGATCCATAAATAATTACTGTGGGAATAGATATCACTGAATGAAGAACATATTGGAATAAAGTAGGCTATTTCAGTTGAAGGCATTTATTGAAACTCGTCCAATCATTGTCATCCAATCATTGTAATACATTTGAAGCCATACCTGCGTGTGGTCAACTAGATGATAATTTTAGCACTGTTTTGATTGACTCCTCTTGATAAATCAATGTCAGATTTTGTTTTTCACTGAATCTCCGTTTTCGTATTGGTTAGGCAACAAATAGGCTGGGGAAATGTTATCTAAATTGAGGTGAGTGCTGCTCATGATCGTCTTGTCTTGTTGGGTCATCTATTTGAACATTTTGCCAGCATGTTATGTAGTTTAACAAGTGGATTATGTTGCTCTTCACTTACAGTCGCTTAGTAGCCTAGGTCTACGTTTGCCCAAAAGCCTGAGATGTCATTGACTTGTTTCAATCAATGTGATTTTGTTTCACTGAATCTCTGTCTGTATCGGCGATTTGGTTAATTGGTTTCTGGATGCGGAAATAAGTGGGGGTTGTATAGCTAATTTATTCGTTTGCCCATCTATCACTGATCAGAAACATTCAGCATGCAATAATGTTGCCCAAATCAAATGTAGGCCTTTTATTTTGCTCAATCGCATGTATGCAACTACACAAGCTTCCTACGCGGAGGTTGTGAAATATTAACACGAGACTTGCATGCTTTTGAAAATAGGATTGCTATTATTTTCTATCAGTATCTTGATGAAGATACGCTCAACGCAAGACCCTACGTCTGCACCCTAACAAAGTGGGTAAGAAAGAGATGAAACATGGATAAAAAAAAAAGCATGGGCTTGGGCTCTGTTTCAAAAATATCACTTTATCACCTTCCCGTGACACAAGTTGTGTGGGAAAAATATTATTTATATTTTATTCTTACTACAACATATATGTGTAGTTTTAAAAATACATTTTATTAGTCTTATAGTGTTTCTTAGGACTTGCCAAAACAAATTAATAATATATTTATTTTTGATGTATATTCAATGGTTTTATTCAAATAAACGCCCACCCAAATCTGCACACCACTACTACCACTTGTCACAGGAATGTGGTAAAAATGGGCCTGTTTGGTAGGGGGTCATACAAACATTGTCAGTTTTTTCTTAAATCGTGTGTGTGTGTGTGTGTGTGTGTGTGTGTAGGGGGGGGGGGGGGGGGGGGTCTATGAGTGTGTGTATGTGCGATAGATGGATTATGTCCTGCAATCCTTACACCCTGTCCTCTAAGGGGATTTTCCCCACCAATCTCATCTAAATCCCCGGGAGACAATGGCTGTGGGATTAGACTTGCAATGAGCCAACACCTCCCCTAACCCCAGTTTTGTGTCTGTGTCAGTCTCACATACACCTTTTTCTCTGTCTCAACACCCATTCATTACAAACGCACTAATTCTCAATCATGTTTGTAATCTGCATGTGCTGATGCATAATGAAAGCATTCCTCGACTCTGCATAGATATTGAGTGGAGAATATTATTATCCTATAACGGGAGAAATCTGATATGTTAGTGAAGATAGATTATGCTCATAACATCACTGAGAGATCTGATAGATATGCGTACATCGTGATTATGGCGGGTGAATAGGTTTTCACAGGGGCTGTTAGGTGTGACGAGTTCAGCATCAGGCTGGCATCTATTGACACTGTCCCCGGGCTGAGAATTGTAATGGATGGACGGCAGGTGCCTTCTCACATATCACTCTATTTAGGGCTGAGACCGATGTTATGTTTTGATGATTGTATCACTATAGCTGTAATTAAGATGAGATAATAGACAATGTGCTCACTTAAAAATGACTATTTTTAAAGAAAGTTGGGTGCTGGATCCACGTTTGTAAAATCCATTTAGGGCAGTACAGGGTTTTCCTACAGTGTGAGTTTGATTGAATGCCACCCAGTGTGGATATAAGTGTGGACTGTGTGGAACTGTGTTTAGATACACACTGCCCGGTATGACTGCAAATCAAATAAAAATGAATTATATGGAGGCTGTGTGTGTGGAGGCTTTGCGGTAGATTTGATGAATTATTAAAGTTCCATTTCCTTTGTCGTTTCACACTAAGAGAGGTAATCTACCGTTGCTCTTCAGAGGGGCACACCGTTGTTTTTCCCTTGGTTTCTTTTACTGGGATTGCACAGTGTTTGATATCTGGTAATTGTACTGATCCCCTCTGTGTGGAAAGTCCCCTGCCTCCTTCCAAAATAAAACACAATACATGTGTTCAATTTTTTTTTGTGCAGCTGAAAAACCCAGGCAATGGAAATAGAAAATGTAGTAAAATAAATGAATCTTTGCTTGAAAATGTTGACATTTAAGGAATATTTTGGACCCACAGTTTGGAACCACTGATCTACATCCTATTGAGACAGTCCTGCTCTCTATATTCAAACGTTGATCATTGACATTGATCTAGCATGCCATTGACTTGTTCTCGGCATGAAAGTATTGATGTCACTCCACAACCATTATCATTAGTTCACTTGACAAAATATGAATGTCACGTCCCAGTGGTATGGACTCCTCCTCTATTAAGAGTCCTTGTCTTGGACGTAGGGGGTCTGCTAGCCTATGATGACTACATTAGAATGTAGCCTCACAGTCTTCTCCCCTACTTTAAGACTATTGCATTTCTTGGTCACTTTGTCTGTTTATTGAAGGTGGCTTCGTACGTATAGTGCATTTCACAACCTGCTAAGCCTCAGGGTTTCTCTGTAAACTGTAAAAGCGCCAACGGACCGAATTAAGCCACATGTATAATAGGCTGGTACTCGTTCATTCTCTGTGGGTCTGAAATAAAGGCAAGTATACAACAACAAGGTTATAGAGACCGTGAATGATGTATTCTTATGGGAAGTAGGACATTGTGTCTGTGTGTATAGTATTTACATTAAATGATCCATATTGTTGTCTGAATATGTTTGATGTATTTTTCCCAAATTCACAAGAGGTCCGTTTCCTCCTTCCTACCTGGACCAGCCTCCACTGCTATTTTAATGAATCGTTAAATTGTCATAATGTAGTTTATCATTGCTTGTTTTTTTCTTTAAAATGGGGCTACCAGGCATGGTTCTCTAAGCCTGTAGAAGAGAGATTATGCTGTAAGCCTGATGGACTGATACGCATATCTACAGGGAACTGTGCTACATTCCTTATTTTGTATGTTCAGCAATATGTGAGGTATATGAGAAAATGATTTTGAATAGGTATATTATACAGTATAGGATTTAATTTAATATCAAAACAAATGCTGTTTTTAGATGATCCACACAATTACCAAACATCATTAGCAAGCAATAAACAATGATAGACTGCAAGGCATTGAGTTACCCATAAGCCTAACATGTACATGCATCTAAGAACAAACTGAAAGTTCAATATTCTGCTACTGGCATCTTGGCGAGGGGAAAAATACAAGTTCAATCATAGTTGACCTTTTTTGTTGTTCAAGCCTTGTTGTTGAAACCTTCGTCACCATTCATTGTTTTGAACCAGATGGTCACAGAGTTGCGGAGCGTGTTATTTTGTTTATAGCATATGTATATCTAGGGAGAGTTGCTTGCAGCATGGGATTCTAGCTGCAATGTGTGGGTATGTTTGTTCCTGTCGGGGGGATAGAGGTAGAAAACATGACTGTAGTCAAGCATCTATAGAGCGTAGGTTCGAGTGAGAGAACAACCTTAGAATGTGGAATGAGATGGCGAGAGAGAGAGAGAGGGAGGGAGAGAGAAAGGGAGATGGAGAACTAGCATCTTTCTGGTATGTTAACCAAGGAGCAGGTCCTCTTTTGTGTGGGGTTGATGCTCACGTGTTTGTGTATGTCAGAGGGAGGGAGAGGGAGGAACAGTGTGTGGTGCGAGGGAGGATGGGACGCAGGAAGCGGATTGGCTCAGCTCTGTAGTAGGGTGTGGCTATAGGCTGTGAATGACTGCTCCAACCCATCTCACTGTCAGGATTTGAGGACAGTTACCAAGGAGTAGAGGGGGGAGTGCTGAAATAGTGTGAGTGAATGAGAGACAGTAAGCGAGAGAAAGAGAGGGAGGGAGGGAGGGAGGGTGGAAGGGAGAGCGAGAGGGAGCTGGACGGTTGCTATAACACTGCAGTCTTTTTTTCTTCTTCCCTCATCTAAGGAAGGTGTCTCTCTCTCAGGCAGATACTTCACTCTAGTTACCCACCTAGAGAGGAAGAGGAGAAAACAAACAAAAGGGGTGCACAGAAGGGAGGGAGAGAAGAGGAGAGGGAACCTGAATGCAATGCTCTACTGGCTGGACTGTGAAACTGATATACAGAAAGGGAGGGAGACAGAAGTGAAGAAGGAGCGAGGGAGTGAGGCAAGTAGCAGGTAGACCTGCGAAACAGCAGCTGCGGGAAGGGGAACAGAGGAAAAGCAGAAAGGGGGAGTTAGAGAAGAGAAAGAGAGAACGAACCAGGACGAACAGGAAAACCAGGCAAGGAAAGTGGTAGAGCGCTCACCTAAAGGAAACCAATGAATTCTCTCCTCATTTCAGTTACCTATCCTTTTCTCACGTATCTTTTCCTTTCACTCATCCCCACGCATTCACCTCAGTGTTGTCTCTTGGTCTGCACATCTTCTCTCCTTTTAACTTTTCTGCATGTGAGGGAAAGTGGAGCCAAGACAATGGACACTGGTGAACATTCAGAATCAATTCCAACTGGATGTAGTACTAGCGTGCGGTCTTAATGGAGAAGTGGTTCTGGTGTAAAAGAGACTGATTGGCTAAAACCCTGTTGTTGTTGTCAAGAGTGACTGTTTTCTCTGCCAGAGCGCACCTGCTCCGGAATTTCTAATGGCACCAGGTGTGACGTATCACTCAGCCAACCGATCAGATGAGAGCAGTTCTGGAAGTGCCAAGCGCTCTTGCAATTATGTGTGTCCGATTCACCTGAGATTAGCAGGAATTGGAAAAACTAGAGCTTCTTTGTGATAGACAAGTGTAGTTGTGGGATTCAGGAAAGGAACATATAATGAACAGGTGTTGTAGGATTAAGCAACGTTAAAACGGGAATATACAGGTGTAGGATTACGAATGAAGGCACTCTGGATAACCACAGATGACAAGACATCGTCCACAGACGAATTTGAGGTGATGTGTTTTAATCTTAGCTGGTCTATCACTGCAGGGGCAAAGTTGGACTGCATGCCTAATCACGCTTCAGTTTCTGTGGTGAAAACACTGTAGGCTGGTTTGCTTAGAAACTATTGGGAACAGGTGCTATTCCACATTACTGGCACCACAACTATGCACATTTGTCCCCTGAGGACACGCTATTTGTACTTTGTGTCTCTGTATAGGTCTTAAGATACTTTTTTTTGTGTGGGCTCTCAAAGACCTCTTGAAGCTCTTGAGGGGGTTGAAATAAAACTTTGGCTGTTGCTAGCGTCTCACCTCTGGTTGGTCCATGAGGCGCTCAAGCACGGACGAGACGCCGTACCGGCGCAGTCCCTCACTGGACAGCAAGCCTGAGACGCCACCCTTCAACTCGGGTTTCCACAGCTACAGTGGCGAGTACGAGTATAAACGTCCGCCCTTTGCATTCGGCTTCCACACGGCGCCGGGTCCGCAGGCGGCTAAAGGCCGCTACACCACCTCGCAGGGGAAGAAGTATGTGGTGTTTTACCTGGACCTCTCCTTCATCTTCCTCCTAGAGCTGCGGCGCTGCAGGATGGCTGAGGGCTGCATGAGGAGCCTGCGCTACGGTATGGTCTTCTTCAACCTCCTCTTCTGGGTGAGTCCAGCTTTTTGGCATTTGGAGTGAGTGTGTGTGTGTGGTGGGGATTTTTTGAGATGTGGCAAGTCTTGGTGAGGTCTGTCTGTCTCGGTCTGTCTGTCTCGGTCTGTCTGTCTGTTATATGAGTGATTGTGTGGGTGTGCTTCATGAAGTTCAGTTTCTGTATTTCTATGTGGGTATATTTCTGCCTGTTTGTGTTCAGCCTATGCATGCGCAAACCTGTTTGTATCGCGGATATCACTTTATTGCAATAGTCGCACTCTAATTCATTATCACTTCTATCATACTCTTTTGCAAAAGTGGTTATCTCTTACTCTTTTTACACTTGTGGGCTCTTGACTGTGTCTGTTTGATTGTGTCTGTCTCACGGCGATAGCATCCGTCCCCTCACCACTCTTTTGACGCCTGCACAGCTTGTCAAATGTGACCGTTAAGCTTCAATTGGAAATAGTTGCCCGTTTAAAAGTCTGGAGCTAAATGACAGGAATGTTTGCACTTAATTTTATCTGCTCCTGTTAGTCGCCCTGCATAATAACGTCTGGTAAATTACCTAAATGTAAACATATTGTGCCATCATCAATACAGCTAATCAGCCTGTAATATTTTATGTTGTATAGGCCTAGGCCCATTTATTTTCTGAAATTCACTGAAGAGGATGGTCCTCCCCTTCCTCCTCTGAGGAGCCTTCACAGATGCCTATCCATGTGGTAGGCCCACCATTTTGTTAAACAGACCGTTACATTTGGATTTTTTTAGTCCGGATTCCTGTAACTAATCAATTTGGCTATTTAAGCTATGATCAGTTTGTCAAAAATGTACGGATACAAACTTGAAACCACAAACTTGAAACTATTGAACATTTTACTTTGATCTGTCCTGTTTTTAGGATATGTTGTTTGCTAACATGACGGTGCAGTTTTTATTTGATTGGATGTCATTTAGGTTTGGCTATTTGATCAGAAAAACCTGCATGATGTAAAAAGTGTCCATCTTACATTGTCATACATTTTATGTCCAGCCTGTAGGCTACAGAAAACTCACCTATCTTATATCTGCTACATGATTTATTATAAACTCAGCAAAACATTGAATGTCCTCTCACTGTCAACTGCGTTTATTTTTAGCAAACTTAATATGCGTAAATATTTGTATGAACATAAGATTCAACAACAGACATAAACTGAACAAGTTCCACAGACATGTGACTAACAAATGGAACAATGTGTCCCTGAATAAAGGGGAGGTCAAAATCAAAAGTAACAGTCAGTATCTGGTGTGGCCACCAGCTGCATTAAGTGCTGCAGTGCATCTCCTCCTCATGGATTGCACCAGATTTGCCAGTTCTTGCTGTAAGTTGTTACCCCACTCTTCCACCAAGGCACCTGAAAGTTCCCAGACATTTCTGGGGGGAATGGCCCTAGCCCTCACCCTCCAATCCAACAGGTCCCAGATGTGCTCAATGGGATTGAGATCCGGGCTCTTCGCTGGCCATGGCAGAACACTGACATTCCTGTCTTGCAGGAAATCTGGCACAGAACGAGCAGTATGGTTGGTGGCATTGTCATGCTGGAGGGTCATGTCAGGATGAGCCTGCAGGAAGAGTACCACATGGAGGAGAATGTCTTCCCTGTAACGCACAGCGTTGAGATTACCTGCAATGACAACAAGCTCAGTGCGATGATGCTGTGACACATGCCCCAGACCATGACGGACCCTCCACCTCCAAATCGATCCCGCTCCAGAGTACAGGCCTCGGTGTAACGCTTATTCCTTTGTCAATAAACGCGAATCCGACCATCACCTGTGGTGAGACATAACCGCGACTCGTCAGTGAAGAGCACTTTTTGACAGTTCTGTCTGGTCCAGCGATGGTGGGTTTGTGCCCATAGACGACGTTGTTGCCGTTGATGTCTGGTGAGGACCTGCCTTACAACAGGCCTACAAGCCCTCAGTCCAGCCTCTCTCAGCCTATTGCAGACAGTCTGAGCACTGATGGAGGGATTGTGCGTTCCTGGTGTAACTCGGGCAGTTGTTGTTGCCATCCTGTACCTGTCCCGCAGGTGTGATGTTCGGGTGTACCGATCCTGTGCAGGTGTTGTTACATGTGGTCTGCCACTGCAGCTGTCCGTCCTGTAGAACTGTCTTAGGGGTCTCACAGTACGGACATTGCAATTTATTGCCCTGGCCACATCTGCAGTCCTCATGCCTCCTTGCAGCATGCCTAAGACACGTTCACACAGATGAGCAGGGACCCTGGGCATCTTTCTTTTGGTGTTTTTTTATAGTCAATAGAAAGGCCTCTTTAGTGTCCTACATTTTCATAACTGTGACCTTAATTGCCTACCGTCTGTAAGCTGTTAGTGTCTTAACTACCGTTCCACAGGTGCATATTCATGAATTGTTTATGGTTCATTGGACAAGCATGGGAAACAGAGTTTAAACCCTTTACAATGAAGATCTGTGAAGCTATTTGGATTTTTACGAATTATCTTTGAAAGACAGGGTCCTGAAAAAGGGAAGTTTATTTTTTTGCTGAGTTTAGATATATTTTTTGGGCGGAACGTTGGTGGAGCGCTGCAGCGATTCATCTCTCCATCAGCACCCTGGAGGCGCGCTAGGAATGGGTATGCTAAGTATTTTGCACCCCTGCCTTTGACAAAGTAGGCACTGCTTATCACAGGGCAGCATCAGTGCTCACCTAAAAAGTCAATTTGCCACTGGTTGAGGGAAATTTTCATTGTTTTAGGATCAAAATTATGTGTGGTTTTTATGTGTTGTTGGAGGTGCATTTTGGTCAGTTTAGCTCAGAAAATGCCCTCCTCGTCATTCTGCTACCATAGGCAGATTGACAGGATAGGCAGTAGGATAGGATAACATAACGCCAAGGACTGGGTAGAGAAGAGTGTCTGAACAGAAGGCATTCAACTTTAGAACCTGATTGGTCCAACAGGCTGTCAAGCGGCGGGAAGATAAACGGATCATATACAAAGACCCAGACTTCAAAGTTGACACACCAGACCTACCTCCCAACATCGCCCCGGTTAAAAAACCAACCAAGGAGGAGCTGGTGGCAAAACCTTTCAGCCTAACTTTGCAACTAACTTTAGCTTGCCGAAGGATGGCAGTGTGATGTTGTGGAACGCCATCAGTAACATGTCATGCAATAATTGGTGACTGCATGCATTGTGCCTGCTATGTAGACCACCTGGAACAGCACCATTCTCCACTTCACAGGTGTATTCATTCCGGTATCTCATAGGCATAGAAACCAGAATGAATAAAACAGGCTTGGAACCTCTAACTCTGGCAAATTGACTGGTCAACTCATGGGCACATTTGCAATGGCTGCTTGGTGTTGTCATTAAATTTCATTTGTCACATGCTTTGTAAACAACAGGTGGAGACTAAGAGTAAAATGCTTACTTACAGGCTCTTCCCAAAAATGCAGAGAGAGAAAATAGAGAAATAATAGAAAAGTAATAACACATAATAATAAATACACAATGAGTGACGATAACTTGCCTATGTACAAGGGGTACCAGTATCGAGTCGATGTGCAGGGGTTTGAGGTAATTAAGGCATATACAGTTGAAGTCGGACGTTTACATACACCTTAGCCAAATACATTTAAACTCAGTTTTTCACAATTCCTGACATTTAATCATAGTAAAAATTCCCTGTCTTAGGTCAGTTAGGATCACCACTTTTATTTTAAGAATGTGAAATGGCAGAGTAATAGTAGTGATTTATTTCAGCATTTCTTTCTTTCATCACATTCCCAGTGGGTCAGAAGTTTATATACACTAAATTAGTATTTGGTAGCATTGCCTTTAAATTGTTCTGGGACCAGTTGGATCGGAGGGTGAGGGCTAGGTCCATTCCCCCCAGACCAAGTTTATACTTCCTGACTGATGTCTTGAGATGTTGCTTCAATATATCCACATAATTTTGCTTCCTATTGATGCCATCCATTTTGGGAAGTGCACCAGTCCCTCCTGCAGCAAAGCGCAGCACAGCATGAAAAGGGGCAGACAAAGCGGTCTTCTGATCAGGCACCGGAGACGGGCACATCGCACACCACTTCCGAGCATACTACTCGCCAATGTCCAGTCTCTTGACAACAAGGTGATGAAATCCGAGCAAGGTTAGGATTCCAGAGAGACATCAGAGACTGTAACGTTCTTTGCTTCACTGAAACAGGGCTCACTCGAGACATGCTATCGGAGTCAGTACAGCCAACTGGTTTCTTCACAAATCGCGCCGACAGAAACGAGCATCTTTCTGGTAAAAAGAGGGGTGGGTATGCCTTATGATTAATTAACGAGACTATTTGATGTTCTTATAGGCACTTTAGTATTGCCAGTGTAACCGTATAGCTTCCGTCCCTCTCCTCGCCCCTACCTGGGCTCGAACCAGGAACACACCGACAACAGCCACCCTCGAAGCATTGTTACCCATCACTCTACAAAAGCAGCGGCCCTTGCAGAGCAAGGGGCACAACTACTCCAAGTCTCAGAGCGAGTGACGTCACTGATTGAAACGCTATTAGCGTGCACCCCGCTAACTAGGTAGCCATTTCACATTGGTTACACCATCCTAATCTCAGGAGTTGATAGGCTTGAAGTCAAACAGCTCAATGCTTGAAGCATTGTGAAGAGCTGCTGGCAAATGCACGAAAGTGCTCAGTCAGACTGCTCTATCAAATATCAAATCATAGACTTAATTATAACATAACAACACACAGAAATATGAGCCTTTGGTCATTAATATCGTCAAATCCGGAAACTATCATTTCGAAAAAACAAAACATTTATTCTTTCAGTGAAATACGTAACTGTTCCGTATTTTATCCAACAGGTGGCATCCGTAAGTCTAAATATTGCTCTTACATTGTACAACCTTCAATGTTATGTCATAATTATGTACAATTCTGGCAAATTAATTATGGTCTTTGTTAGGAATAAATGGACTTCACACAGTTCGCAACGAGCCAGATGGCCCAAACTGCTGCATATACCCTGACTCTGCTTGCACGGAACGCAAGAGAAGTGACACAATTTCCCAAATTATAAGAAATTTATGTTAGCAGGCAGTATTAACTAAATATGCAGGTTTAGAAATATATACTTGTGTATTGATTTTAAAGAAAGGCATTGATGTTTATGGTTAGGTGCAACAACAGTGCTAAATCATCACCCGTTTGGCGAAGTAGGCTGTGATTCGATGAGAAATTAACAGGCACCGCAACCATTATCTGCAACGCAGGACACGCTAGATAAACGAGTAATATCATCAACCACGTGTCGTTAATCCAGTGATAATGTGAATAAATTATTTATCTAAAAAAATAATTATTAACATTTTTGAATTTTACCCCTTTTTCCTCCCCAATTTCGTGGTATCCAATTGTTAGTAGCTACTATCTTGTCTCATCGCTACAACTCCCGTACGGGCTCGGGAGAGACGAAGGTTGAAAGTCATGCGTCCTCCGATACACAACCCAACCAAGCCTCACTGCTTCTTAACACAGCGCGCATCCAACCCGGAAGCCAGCCGCACCAATGCGCCGGAGGAAACCCCGTGCACCTGGCAACCTTGGTTAGCGTGCACTGCGCCCGGCCCGCCACAGGAGTCGCTGGTGTGCGATGAGACAAGGATATCCCTACCGGCCAAGCCCTCCCTAACACGGACGATGCTAGGCCAATTGTGCGTCGCCCCACGGACCTCCCGGTCGTGGCCGGTTACGACAGCCTGGGCGCGAACCCAGAGTCTCTTTAAAAAATAAAATAAATAAATCTTCACATTATCGGGGCCTCCCCTGTGGCGCAGTGGTTAAGGGTGCAGTACAGCGCCCTTAACCACTGCGCCACCCGGGAGGCCCCGATAATGTGAAGATTGATTGTTTTTTTTTAAGTTTAATGCTAGCTAGCAACTTACCTTGGCTTCTTGCTGCCCTCGCGTAACAGGTAGTCAGCCTGCCACGCAGGCTCCTTGTGGAGTGCAATGTAAGGCAGGTGGTTAGAGTGTTGGACTAGTAACCGGAACGTTGCAAAAACAAATCCCCGAGCTGACAAGGTAAAAATCTGTCGTTCTGCCCCTGAACAAGGCAGTTAACCCACCGTTCCTAGGCCGTCTGTCACGCCCTGACCTTTTTATGTCTCTATTTTGGTTTGGTCAGGGTATGATTTGGCTGGGCATTCTATGTTCTTTTTTCTATGTTTTTGTATTTCTTTGTATGTTTCTCAATCAGGGACAGCTGTCTATCGTTGTCTCTGATTTGAAACCATACTTAGGTAGCTTTTTCCCACATGGTTTTTGTGGGTAGTTATTTTCTGTTTAGTGTTTTCTGCACCTGACGGGACTGTTTCGGTTTCGTTAATTCTCTTTTGTTATTTTGTTATAGTGTTCAGTTTAAGAAAAAGTATGAACACTTACCACGCTGCGCTTTTGTCCGATTATTCCTCATCCGACGACGACACTCTTTACACCGTCATTGCAAATAAGTTCTTAACTGATGTGCCTAGTTAAATAAAGGTGTAAAAATAATAATAAATATAATCGGCCAAATCAGTGTCCAAAAATACAGATTTCCGATTGTTATGAAAACTTGAAATCGGCCCCAATTAATTGGCCATTCCGATTAATCGGTCTACCTATACTACATATGTAGCTACGGGGCGGTAATCATTTAGGCAGGTTTCCTGCAAATCAAGTGCACCTATAGGCCTGCCGCTGGCCAATCAGATAACTGTGCAGACATGAGCTTTCTTGAGCCATAGACTGCAAAAAGAAGCCTCAAAAACGTTGATACTGTATAATTTCTAAACTTTTGAAACCATGACAAGAGAGAGCGGCTGTTTAATGTGTAAGTTCATTTTTAAGTTGTTATTCAGCACTGTCAACACTTTGTTCAATACCTTTTATAAGCTGTAAAATGCATGTTCTTCCACACGCTAAAACCAGCACTGCAGTGGCAATGACTGAGTATAGCAAAGTGTTCCGATAAGCTTGCATTGTTTATTAGCGGCTTGTGTCTTTTTTAATATCAAGGAATGTTTCACTTTCTCTGGCCATAGGAGTAACATGAATTGGTGCATGAGGCATAAATAATGCAGTGCGACGTGAGAATTATTGTTGAAATCTCCATTTAATAAGTTCACTGTTCCTATCAGTCATTCCAAACTGTAGGTTCAACAGAGCAAATTAAATGTAACCATACTTTATCAATCATATATCATCAATGATGGATTATATAGAATTTGGAAAGTCGTCAACAGATATGGTTTAAATTCAGCTGTGAGGACAGAGGAACTGATTTGATATGCTAGCTTACTGTCTAGACACGATTCTAATGTCAGAATGCCAGGTAAATGGGCAGAATATGTGTAAAAATAATGCAAAGACTGAAAGAGAATGGGGTATAATGGAATGGATTCAGACCATCCCAAGAGATGACAGATAAGCTTAATCTAGGTATTGCAAATCAGAAAGGGGTGGTGGGCTCACATATCTTATTTGTCATGCACAAACGGAGTAACACGAGAAATGCTGCTCCATTTTCTAATGCAAGAGCATTTTTTGACACAGGCACTACATTTGCAAGAGGGAATAACCAACTTTGCAACTGAAGATCACCTGGGATGTATTGTTGAAGTCATTGCAAAGAAAGGAATCAATATTCACAGAACAAAATTTACAGAGCTCATGTATGCTGTTAGAGTGCATTCTGAAAGTATTCAGAACCCTTGACTTTTTCCACATTTTGTTAATTGTTTTTCCCTCATCAATCTACACACAATACCCTATAATGACAAAGCAATAACAGGTTTTTCGAAATTTTTGCAACTATTAAAAATATAAATACCTTATTTACATAATTATTCAACTGTTCGCTATGAGACTCGAAATTGAGCTCAGTTTCCATTGATCATCCATAAGATGTAGCTACAACTTGATTGGAGTCCACCTGTGGTAAATTCAATTGATTGGACATGATTTGGAAAGGCACGCACCTGTCTATATTAGGGATGCACAATATATTGGTGAACATATCGGAATCGGACGATAATAGCTAAAAATGGCAACATCGGTATCGGCCCGATGACTAGTTTAACGCCGATGTTAAAAACCGATGTCAAAGCTACCCTGCATACAGTTGAAGTCGGAAGTTTACATACACTTAGGTTGGAGTCATTAAAACTCGTTTTTCAACCACTCCACAAATTTCTTGTTAACAAACTATAGTTTTGGCAAGTCGGTTAGGACATCTACTTTGTGCGTGACACAAGTAATTTTTCCAACAATTGTTTACAGACAGATTATTTCACTTATAATTCACTGTATCACAATTCCAGTGGGTCAGAAGTTTACATACACTAAGTTGACTGTGCCTTTAAACAGCTTGGAAAATTCCAGAAAATTATGTCATGGCTTTAGAAGCTTCTGATAGGCTAATTGACATCATTTAAGTCAATTGGAGATGTACCTGTAGATGTATTTCAAGGCCTACCTTCAAACTCAGTGCCTCCACTTGACGACCTGGGAAAATCAAAAGAAATTAGCCAAGACCTCAGCAAACAATTGTAGACCTCTACAGGTTTGGTTCATCCTTGGGAGCAATTTCCAAGCGCCTGAAGGTGCCACGTTCATCTGTACAAACAATAGTACGCAAGCATAAACACCATAAGACCACGCAGCCATCATACCGCTGAGGAAGGAGACGCATTCTGTCTCCTAGAGATGAACGTACTTTGGTGCGAAAAGTCCAAATCAATCCCAGAATAATGGCAAAGGACCTTGTGAAGATGCTGGGGGAAACCGGTACAAAAGTAACTAAATCCACAGTAAAACAAGTCCGAAATCGACATAACCTGAAAGTCTGCTCAGCAAGGAAGAAGCCACCGCTCCAAAACCACCATTAAAAAAGCCAGACTACGGTTTGCAACTGTACATGGGGACAAAGATTGTACTTTTTGGAGAAATGTCCTCTGGTCTGAGGAAACAAAAATAGAACTGTTTGCCCAAAATGACCATCATTATGTTTGGAGGAAAAAGGGGGAGGCTTGCAAGCCGAAGAACACCATCCTAACTGTGAAGCACGGGGGTGGCAGCACCATGTTGTGGGGGTGCTTTGCGGCAGGAGGGACTGGTGCACTTCACAAAATAGATGGCAGGAAAATTAGGTGGATATATTTAAGCAACATCTCAAGACATCATTCAGGACGTTAAAGCAGGAAGTTAAATGGGTCTTTCAAATGGACAATGACATACTTCAAAAGTTGTGGCAAAATGGCTTAAGGACAACAAAGTCAAGGTACTTGAGTGTCCATCACAAAGCCCTGACCTCAATCCTATAGACATTTTTTGGGCAGAACTGAAAAAGCGTGTGCAAGCCAGGAGGCCTACAAACCTGACTCAGTTACACCAGCTTTGTCAGGAGGAATGGGCCAAAATTCACCCAACTTATTGTGGGAAGCTACCCAAAAACGTTTGACTCAAGTTAAACAATTTAAAGGCAATGCTACCAAATACTGGGTGTATGTAAACTTCTGACCCACTGGGAATGTGATGATGAAGAAATAAATCTGAAATAAATCCTTTTCTACTATTAATCTGCCATTTCACATTCTTAAAATAAAGTGGTGATCCTAACTGACAGGGAATTTTTACTAAGATTAAATGTCAGAAATTGTGAATTGGCTAAGGTGTATGTAAACTTCAAACTTCAACTGTACCTACATAATGTAGGTATGACGTAGTAACACCACGTAAAATTTTGCGCTACATGTGCAACACAGCATCCCTAACATAGCAGACATTGTGTGGGCTGTGTGGATCGAGCAGTCAACAAGTCGAGCAGTCATTTGAAAGAGTAAGACATTTTCAGCGAGACAACTCAAAGGCGAAATCCATTAAGCCAAGAAAGCCAAGATACAGTTTCTTGCAAAAGTATTCACACCCTTTCCGTTTATCCTATTTTGTTGCATTACAACCTGTAATTTAAATGAATTTTTATTTGGATTTCATGTAATGGACATACACAAAATAGTCAAAATTGTCCAAATCACCAGCATGTACCTCCTTGGTGTCACATCCTGACCAAAGACAGCCTTTATTTTCTATGGTAGAGTAGGTCAGGGCGTACCTAGGGGTTTAGTCTAGTTTATATATTCTATGTGTGGTTCTAGTTAGTTTTTTCTATGTTGGTATTTTTTTTGTCTTTGCTAAGTTTCACTTTATTCATTAAAATTATGTGGAACTCAACATACGCTGCGCCATATCACGTCCGCACTGCTGAAGGAGCGGTGGTGCAATCCATATGCTGCTTTGATTGTGCCTGGCTACAATGTTTTCAGGAGAGACTGGATGGAAGGAAGAAGAGGGGGTGTGATGATTTACATTAAAGAACATATCCGATGTAAACAAATTGAGTGGTCATGTGATAATGAACTAGAATGTATTGGCCTGAACGTTACACTGTCTCCCCAAATGTCTTTTACCCTTATTGGAATGTATAAGCCACCTTCCAACAAAAGTGTGTTTTTTTATCAGTTTAATAACATGCTTATGGAATGTGACTTTGGGAAAGAGGTAATCTTAATGGGAGATTTTAACATTAATTATGAAGACAAGTTTTGTAGGAAAATCCTCAAACGGATCACTAATACTTTTGACCTTACACATGTTAAAGGGCCAACCAGGGTGACTTGTTGCTCTAAAACACAGATTGATTTGGTGTTCAGTAATAAACCAGAGAGAGTAACTAAATCATTCAATATGGTTACTGGGCTATCTGATCATAATCTGACACTTATAGCCAGAAAGCTGTCTAAGAGCAGGTTTAACCTCTCTACTGTTAGAAAGCTGGATCAACTAAGAATACATAAGAGTGAATTAAGCTATTTTGAAAATGCAATTAAGGGAATTAACTGGAATGATCTCTTGTCCTATACAGACGTGGAAGCTGATAGTCAGGTTTTTCTATCCACAATCCAGACTACAATAAATGGTTTCCTAAAGAAAATGAAATCCAAACCTGGCCAAAAGAGCACTCTTCCTTGGCTAAATGGAGAAATCTGGAAATTGATGAAAGAACGAGATGATGCTCTAAAAATAGCCCTAAGATCCAAATTAGAGCATGACAGACGTAGGTTTGCCATGTTGAGAAATAAGGTGATGAAAGAAATCGGACAGGCCAAGGCAAACTTTTTTTATTAACATAATTGGTGAAGCAAAGCGAAATTCTAAATTGATCTGGGAGAATCTAAAAAAGTTAACAGGGAAAGACCCTAGTAACACTGCAGAAAGACTAGAAATCATGGGGAATAACAATCTAACACAGGATGCAGTCGAAATAGCAATAGCCTTCAATTCCTACTTTATTGACTCTCAGGGTACTGACACAGAACCCCTCCACTGGTTTCTTGGGCTCAGTGCTAGTAAATGATGCTCAACCTGTCTTCGTCATAAGGGAGGTTTCTGAGTCAAAGGTGAACAAGGTGATTAGCTCACTAAAGAACTCTAAAGCCAAGGGTGTGTTTGGGCTGGACTCTACCTTTCTTAAAAACTACAAAGAGTCACTTATTGGCCCCATTACGAAGGTCACCAACGCATCTATTGGTCTCTGGATGTTTCCAAGGGTATGGAAGTCGGCTATAATAACGGCCATCTTTAAATAAGGCGACCCTGCTGACGTGAGTAATTACAGGCCCATTAGTATACTACCTGTGGTGTCAAAGGTTGTTGAAAAGTGTGTAGCAGAACAACTGATTGCCCACCTCAACAACAGCCCCTTCACATTACACTCCATGCAGTTTGTCTTCAGAGCGAAACACTCCACAGAAACGGCCAACTGCTTTCTTCTGGAAAATGTGAAGTCCAAGATTGACAAAGGGGGCGTTGTTGGGGCTGTGTTTCTGGACCTAAGGAAGGCTTTTGATACTGTTAACCATGAGATTCTCGTCACAAAATTGTCCAAGTTCAACTTTTCCCTTGATGCCTTGAGATGGATGAAATCATACCTTGAAGGCAGAACTCAGTGTGTCAGAGTGAGCAATGAGCTGTCGCCCACTCTTAGCTATGATGTGGGCGTGCCCCAAGGGTCAATACTGGGGCCCCTCCTGTTCAGCCTGTACATTAATGATCTTCCTTCTGTCTGTACTGGGTCTGAAGTTCAAATGTATGCAGATGATACAGTGATATATGTGCATGGAAAGAGCAAACAACAAGCACAATAACTCACTACTGTAATGGTCCAGTTTAGAAAGTGGCTCAGTGACTTGTGTTTGCATCTCAATGTCAAAAAAACTGTTTGCATGTTCTTCGCAAAGAGGGCAACAGATGCTACTCAGCCAGATGTCTATGTGTCAGGGGAGAAGCTCCAGGTGGTATCTGATTTTTAAGAACCTTGGCATCATACTTGATTCCAACCTCTCTTTTAAAAAGCATGTGAAAAAGGTAATTCAAATAACCAAATTCAACCTAGCTAATTTCCGATTTAAACTAAATTGTTTGACTACAGAGGTAGCAAAACTGTCCTACAAGTCTATAATACTCCCGCACTTAACATACTGCTTGACTAGTTGGGCCCAAGCTTGTGTACAACATTAAGACCTATTCAATCTGTCTACAAACAGGCTCTCAAAGTGCTTGATAGGAAGCCCAATAGCCATCATCACTGTTACATCCTCAGAAAGCATGAGCTCCTGAGTTGGGAAAATCTTGTGCAATACACCGATGCATGTCTTGTATTCCAGATCCTAAATGGCCTGGCTCCCCCTCCACTCAGTATTTTTGTTAAACAGAAAACCCAAACATATGGCAGCAGAACTACAAGGTCTGCCATGAGGTGACTGTATAGTTCCCTTAAGGAAAAGCACCTTTAGTAAATCCGTTTTCTCTGTGAGAGCTTCCCATGTCTGGACTACACTGCCATCAGACGCACATAACTGCACCACATATCACACTTTCACAAAATGCTTGAAGACATGGCTAAAGGTCAATCAGAATTGTGAACATGGTCCCTAGCTTTGTGTTGCCGCTTTCCATGTCTGTTGTCTGTAACTTGTGAGGTTTGGAAACACTTTGTTGCTGTTATGAATTTTGTCTTGCTGCTTTTTGTTCTATGTTGCTCTGGTTGTATGCTACGTCTTGCTTGTCCTATGTTGCTCTGTCTGTATGCTATGTCTTGCTTGTCCTATGTTGCTATTGTCTATATTGCAATTGTTTTTAATGACCTGCCTAGGGACTGCGGTTGAAAATTAGCCGGCTGGCTAAAACCGACACTTTTACTGAAACGTTGATTAATGTGCACTGTCCCTGTAAAAATAAAATAAACTCAATCGTCGTCGCCTACTGAACACAAAAGAACAATACACTGATAAAATGAATCGTTCACAGAATGTGATGGACTAAAAAAAAACACGCACACACACATAGCACAACATCCACCATACTTACCTGCAACACCACAATAACTGTTGACTGACACAGAAGCATGCTCAGCATCATATCACACAAGGTCAAGAAGAGAGGTCAAGCCCAGAGCTGTCCTAGACCTGTGAAATGTAAAAGGGTGTAGGTAGATCGCTGCCTTAAAAGAGTTCCAGACTGTAAACTTGCTATTGAAAAGTTTATTTGAAGTGCTTTGGTATTGTATTTGTTTGAAATGTGGAGATGTCATTGCTACAGTGAAAGCTGAGTTGCTGGGAATCCTTTGTTCTAAAAGTAACAGTATGCTGAATCATTGTTTGAGTCTTATGTTGATTCAGTTGGTGCAGTATAAATGGTTACATACCTGGAGTTCAAACAACAGCTCATGTATTCAAAAGAAATGCTTAGAATATGTATAAAACATTTTTTTAAAGAAGGGGGAGGTAATATTCATATGTGTAAACATACTGAATTGTAATTCGATGCATTTTACTGCCATATCAAACTGCGCTATGATTGGTAAAGACCACCCAGGTGGTGAGGTCATGGTCAGTTGATCATGGTATGAGACACATGAACATGCCAGTTATAAACTTTTTCAGGACACTGTCTTTCAAATATAATTCGTACAAATCCAAATAACTTCACAGATCTTCATTATAAAGGGTTTAAACACTGTTTCCCATGCTTGTTCAATGAACCATAAACAATTAATGAAAATGCACCTGTGGAACGGTCGTTAAGACACTAACAGCTTATAGACGGTAGGCAATTAAGGTCCCAGTTATGAAATCGTAGGACACTAAAGAGGCCTTTCTACTGACTCTGAAAAACACCAAAAGAAAGATGCCCAGGGTCCCTGCTCATCTGCGTGAACGTGCCTTATGCATGCTGCAAGGAGGCATGAGGACTGCAAATGTGGCCAGGGCAATAAATTGCGATGTCCGTACTGTGAGACGCATAAGACAGCGCTATAGGGAGACTGAACAGACAGCTGATTGTCCTCGCAGTGGCAGACCACGTGTAACAACATCTACACAGAATCGGTACATCCGAGCATCATACCTGGGAAACGGGTACAGGATGGCAACAACAACTGCACGAGTTACACCAGGAACGCACAATCCCTCCATCAGTGCTCAGTTTGTCCGCAATAGACTGAGAGAGGCTGGACTGAGGGCTTGTAGGCCTGTTGTAAGGCAGGTCCTCACCAGACATCAATGGCAACAACGTCGCCTATGGGCACAAACCCACCGTCGCTGTACCAGACAGGACTGGCCCAAAGAGCTCTTCACTGACGAGTCGCGGTTTTGTCTCACCAGGGGTGATGGTCGGATTCGCGTTTATTGTCGAAGGAGTGAGCATTACACCGAGGCCTGTACTCTGGAGCCGGTATCGATTTAGAGGTGGATCATCGGACTGAGCTTGTTGTCATTGCAGGCAATCTCAACGCTGTGCGTTACAGGGAAGACATCCTCCTCCCTCATGTGGTACCCTTCCTGCAGGGTCATCCAGACATGACCCTCCAGCATGGCAATGCCACCAGCCATACTGCTCGTTCTGTGCCAGATTTCCTAAACGCGAATCAGTGTTCTTCCATGGCCAGCGAAGAGCCCAGATCTCAGTCCTATTGAGCACGTCTGGGACCTGTTTGGATTGGAGGGTGAGGGCTAGGGCCATTCCCCTCAGAAATGTCCGGGAACATGCAGGTGCCTTGGTGGAAGAGTGGGGTAACATTTCACAGCAAGAACTGGAAAATCTGGCGCAGTCCATGAGAAGGAGATGCACTGATGTACTTAATGCAGCTGGTGGCCACACCAGGTACTGACTGTTACTTTTGATTTTGACCCCCCCTTTGTGCAGGGATACATTATTCCATTTCTGTTATTCACATGTCTGTGGAACTTGTTCAGTTTATGTCTGTTGTTGAATCTTATGTTCATACAAATATTTACACGTTACGTTTGCTGAAAATAAACGCAGTTGACAGTGAGAGTACGTTTCTTTTTTTGCTGAGAGTACTTATTTTCTTTAGCCTACTGGACGAGAGACGCACGCTTGCTTGCTGAATGTAAAATAGGCTACAGCATTAAGAACGAGTTGGAAGTTGGATTGGAGGAGCCCATATTTGTTTTTTTTGTAAGCCAATCTTAACACTGGGCTATATACATCCTGACAAGATTTTGACATGAAACAAAACGTTTGAACGGTTATTCAAATCAGTCTACATCACTGCAGTTTACAGCTTATTTACAATCATTGTGTACTCACAGTATAACAATAATACATTCCTTATTGCATTGTGATGTTGTAGCCCAGGTATAATGCACTACAGATCTGCCATTTCATAAACTTGAACTCTTTTACTTTGACAGGTAAATAATTATCTAATAGCCCTAATATTTTGCTAATGAATGGCCTAATATCTAGCCAATATTTAGCTATTTAGGCATGTTCAAATTAACAGGGACCCTGTTTATCTTTCTTTTGGTGTTTTTCAGAGTCAGTAGAAAGGCCTCTTTAGTGTCCTAAGTTTTCATAACTGTGACCTTAATTGCGTACCGTCTGTAAGCTGTTAGTGTCTTAACGACCAATGTTCATTGTTTATGGTTCATTGAACAAACATGGGAAACAGTATTTAAAGCCTTTACAATGAAGATCTGTGAAGTTATTTGGATTTTTATGAATTATCTTTTGAAGACAGGGTCCTCAACTTTTGCTGAGTTTAGAAATACAGTGGTTTGCTAAAGTATTCACTCCCCTTGGCATTTTTTCCTATTTTGTTGCATTAACAGCCTGGAATTAAAATATATTTTTTGGGGGGGGTTGTATCATTTGATTTACATGACATGCCTACCACTTTGAAGATGCAAAATATATTTTATTGTGAAACAAACAAGAAGTAACACAAAAAACAGAACTTGATCGTGCATTACTATTCACCCCCCCCCCCCCCCCCAAAAGTCAATACATTGTAGAGCCACCTTTTGCAATTACATCTGCAAGTCTCTTGGGGTATGTCTCAATAAGCTTGGCAATCTTTAAATCATTCCACAGATTTTCAATTGGATTGAGGTCTGGGATTTTACTAGGCCATTCTAAGACATGTAAATGTTACACCTTAAACCACTTGAGTGTTGCTTTAGCATTATGCTTAGGGTCATTGTCCTGCTGGAAGGTGAACCTCCGTCCCAGTCTTACATTTCTGGAAGACTGAAACAGGTTTCCCTCAAGAATGTCCCTGTATCTAGTGCCATCCATCATTCCTTCAGTTCTGACCAGTTTCCCAGTCCCTGCCGATGGAAAAACATGCCCACAGCATGATGCTGCCACCACCATGCTTCGCTGTGGGGATGGGATTCTTGGGGTGATGAGGTGTTGGGTTTGTGCCAGACATAGCGTTTTCCTTGATGGCCAAAAAGCTACATTTTAATCTCATCTGACTAGAGTACCTTCTTTCATATGTTTGAGGAGTCTCCCATATGCATTTAGGCAAACACCAAACTTGTTTGCTTGTTTTTTTCTTTAAGAAATGTATTTTTTCTGGCCACTCTTCCGTAAAGCCCAGCACTGTGGAGTGTACGGCTTAAAGTGGTCCTATGGACAGATACGCCAATCTCCGCTGTGGAGCTTTGCAGCTCCTTCAGGGTTATCATTGGTCTCTTTGTTGCCTCTCTGATTAATACCCTCCTTGCTTGGTCCGTGAGCTTTGGTGGGCGGCCCTCTTAGCAGGTTTGTTGTGGTGCCATATTCTTTAAATTTTTTAATAATGAATTTGATGGTGCTCCGTGGGATGTTCAAAGTTTCTGATATTTTTTATAGCTCAATCCTGACCTGTACTTCTCCACAACTTTGTCCCTGACCTGTTTGGAGAGCTCCTTGGTCTTCATGCTGCCGCTTGCTTGGTGGTGCCCCTTGCTGAGTGGTGTTGCAGACTCTGGGGCCTTTCAGAACAGGTGTATATATACTGAGATCATGTGACAGATCATGTGACACTTAGATTGCACACAGGGTTACTTTATTTAGTTATGTGACTTCTGAAGGTAATTGGGTTGCACCATATCTTAATTAGGGGCTTCATAGCAAAGGGGATGAATACATATGCACTCACCACTTTACCGTTTAAAAAAAAAAGAAAGGTTTTTTAAACAAGTTATTTTTTAAATTTCACTTCACCAATTTGGACTATTTTGTGTATGTCCATTAGATGAAATCATGAAATCCAAATGAAAATCCATTTCATTTACAGGTTGTAATGCAACAACATAGGAAAAAACGCCAAGGGGGTGAATACTTTTGCAAGGCACTGGACACATGCTTGTCAGAGCTTCTCAATAGAATCAGTTTGACATTGTTTTACTATTGTAACTTGCAGTGCTGAAAATTCTATTGACCCCGTCAGGAGCCCAGACGTTTGCCATAGATGGTAGAGTTTTCATCTTTGGACTACATGATCTTAAGATTGCATTCGGCTAAGGCACTTCTCTCTATATCGGTTGGCTACATTGGTGACCATGGTGGGATCCTTTTGATACACCTATAGGGCCTTGGCACATGAATGCTCCTAGAGAGAAGCGGGAAGGAATACTGAAACATCCGTTGATGACAGTTCTACGGTCTCCATCAGAGGCTCAGCCTTTTGTTGTAGATGGTAAAGCTTTAATTTCTGCACAGCAACATTGTAAGATTGTGCCCCCCACGGCACTTCTCTCTCACCATTGATTGGTAGGTTACACTATATTTAGGTACTTCAAATACTGCATAAGGCACCTTTGCTATTTCTCTCCACATCACTAAACGTGATGTTTATTCTTTGTTCTAATGTATATGCATGAAACATACATTATGGAAAACATGCCTCACTCAGTCATAGTAGCAGGGGTTGGAATCCAATCGTTTCGTTCTGAACAGAACCACTATTTATTTTTTCATTGCACTGTTCCAACCAGCAAAATAAAGTTTGGAACCAGTTTGAATTAAATAAAAGTACCGGTTTATATCGTTCCTTTCTATTGCTTTTTTAATCTGTGAAATGAAGTTTTTTACATTAAGCTCATTAAATTACTTCACCAGTCAGTGTGGATAGCAATTACGGCTATGAGTCTTTCTAAGTGTTTTCCACAGCTGGATTGTGCGACATTTTCCCATTATTCTTCTCAAGATTCTCTGTCAAATTGGTTGTTAATCATTGCTAGACATCCATTTCCAGGTCTTGCCATAGATGTTCAAGTAGATTTAAGTCAAAACTAACTCGGCGACTCACAGTCTTCTTGGTAAGCAACTCCAGTGTAGATTTGGCCTTGTGTTTTAGCTTCTTGTCCTGCTGAAATGTGAATTCATCTCCCAGTATCTGGTGGAAAGCAGACTGATCCAGGTTTTTCTCTAGGAGTTTGCCTGTGCTTAGCACCATTTACATTTATTTTTTATCCTGAAAAACTCCCCAGTTCTTAATGATTACAAGCATGCCCATAACATGATGCAGCCACCACTATTCTTGAAAATATGGAGTGGTACACCTTAATATGTTTGGGGCAAACCCAATACACAACACTTTGTATTCAGGACAAAAAGTGAATTGCTTTGCCACATTTTTTGCAGTATTACTTTAGTGCCTCCCTGGTCTTTGTGGTTGAATCTGTGCTTGAAATTCACTGCTTGACTGATGGACCTTACAGTTACTATAAGGACGCTAATAAGAAATCCCGCTATGCCCTCTGACGAACTATCAAACAGGCAAAGCGTCAATACAGGACTAAGATTGAATTGTACTACACCGGCTCCGACGCTCGTCGGATGTGGCAGGGCTTGCAAACTCTTACGGACTACAAAGGGAAGCACAGCCGCGAGCTTCTCAGTGACACAAGCCTACCAGACGAGCTAAATTACTTCTATGCCCGCTTCGAGGCAAGCAACACTGAAGCATGCATGAGAGCATCAGCTGTTCCGGACATCTGTGTGAACATGCTCTCCGTAGCCGATGTCAGTAAGACCTTTTAAACAGGTCAACATTCACAAGGCCGCAGAGCCAGACATTTTGATAAACATAATTACACTATGACATGATGGGTTATTGTGTTTAGGCCAGTGATTAAAACATCTAAATGTAATCAATTTTAAATGCAGGCTGTAACACAACACAATATGGAAAAAGTCGAGGGGCACTGTATTACCATGACAAAACATAATAAAACTATTTAATTCACTGACAGAGATCGTTAATGAAACACTAGCTTCCTTAGCAGGCTATTTTACATTTACAGTAGCTGGCTAGGCTAGATAAACTATTACATTGTCTAGCTTTCAATAAATTGGCTATGTGGTCAACAGAGTACCTCTGGATACGATCAAGACAATTCACATTGAATGCTGTATTTTTCAAGTGCACTCAAAAATTGATATTTATCTTATTTCAGTCTTCATCACCATCAGATAACAGCTCAAGTTTTCACGTGAGGCTGTGTTTACATCTTAGATAGAAGCAGGCCATTGGCTGCCTTCATCACGAGGGGTATGTACAGGATTTCTGATTGGGTCCACATTTAGCAATTCTACACATTTGCCTGAGCAGACAGAGCACTGAAATATACTTTTTTTATGAGAAAATGTGCAAGGAATGAAATTGCCAACAAATGTTATAGTCATAAGAATGTTTTACTGTCATATACAAAAAGATCTGCTCCTCTCTTGACAGGGATCGAGTCAACTTCATGACCTTTGATTAAATTAGTTTTGTTCATGCAGTCGACATGAGGTGCAAGTTGGATCATTTGTATCCCCGTCATGCAACACACTTTGAAAGGCGGTCACCAATTTGACGAAAGTAATCTGCATGAACGTGCCCAATCTCAATGTGACCCACCAGATTCAGAAGCTTGAAAACCCCATTAAACCCCGTTAGATTTTTGTCCCCCGCAAAACTAAAACTGAACATAATTCATTGTTTTTATTTATTTTTAGTTAGTTTTGGAGTAAAAAAATAATAGTTTTAGTATAGTTTCAAACAGGATTGTTAATTATTTTTTAGTTTTTTCAGGATTAGTTTTCGTTTTATTTTCAGTTTTATTTTACTTTAATAACCTTGCAGCAAAGCTTTTAGTCCTTTTGATGTTGAATGCATGTTGAAAAGCTTATTGTGTCAGGTGTGTGTCAAAGAGGAAGTGTATAAGAGAGACTTTGTGTGTGTGGCCTTTCTGGTACTAAGACACTCACTTAATTCAAATTGAAATCCAATAAGCATTCACTTATTCCGGGGCTAAATTCAGTTATCCTAATGTTCATTTTCTCCATTACCTTAACTGAGTGAAATAGCTTAATACATTCTCACTCTACCCTGGAGTATTATTGTCTGCTGAACGGCAGCGAGGTGCAAGGGGCATATCAGTCCTTCCCAGACAAACTGTAGAAAAGACAGAAATTACAGAAAAAAGGGATCCCTTCTCCCAGGGCATACAGCGACAAGCCCCTAAATGTTGCCAAAATTACTTCACAGAAGAATTAATATAACAGTGGGCCTCCCAAAATACGCCAGGATGCACGGTGCTAAACATATAGCTTTCAGCAGCCTCAGCTCCCACTTGAGCCGCAAAGGGCTCCACACACACAAACACACAGTACAGTAGCAGCAAAGTCCCCAATAAGTCACTTAATTAGCGCCCTATGTAGTTAATCTCGTTAGTACTGACTTGGTGTACTCACACTGCGGGGACCCGCGGGTGAGACACATACGGAGATAAAAACAGAAAGAGAAATGGAGAAGGGAGAGAGGGAAAAAGGGAAAAGGAGAAAGAGAGAGGGATTGAAGTTGCTAGTCCTCAAAAGTTTTTTTTTTTTGCCTGTGTTATGTAGGTCAGAACCCAGCAGTCTACAGGATCTATAGGCTCCCAATTCCTGGAGTTCTGATAGTTCAACATGGTTGAACATTCACATTCACATGGTTTACCAGGTGTGGTTCCCTAGTGCATGAGAACTGTAAATAACAGGGTATATGCACATTCTACATGACATTAAATGCTAGATTGTTTACAGCAGAAAATAATGTATTTGACTCGTGCACCAATACAGTTGATACTGTCTTGGATACTGGACTACCAATATCAAGTGCCAGAATTAATTCGGGCCAGGATTCATCTGGTTTTTGCACAGATCAGAGTACCAAATGTTACTACACAGAACAAAAATAAACATAACATGCAACAATTTCAAAGATTTTACTGAACTGAATTACAGTTCATATAAGGAAATCAGTCAAAATAAATATATGAAGCCCTAATATATGGATTTCACATGACTGGGAATACAGATATGAGTCTGTTGGTCACGCCTTAAAAAAAAAGTAGGGGCATGGATCAGAAAACCAGTCAGTATCTGGTGTGACCACCATTTGCCTCATGCAGCGCGTCACATCTCATTCGCATAGAGTTGATCAGGTTGTTGATTGTGGACTGTGGTATGTTGTCCCACTCTTATTCAATGGCTGTGCGAAGTTGCAGGATATTGGCGAGAACTGGAACTCGCTGTCGTACAATGCCAATCCAGAGCATCCCAAACATGCTCAATGGGTGATATGTTTAGTGAGTATGCAGGCCATGGAATAACTGGGACATTTTCAGCTTCCATGAATTGTGTAAAGATCCTGGCGACATGGGGCCGTGCATTATCATGCTGAAACATGAGATGATAGCGGTGGATAAATGGCACGACAACTGGCCTCAGGATTGACTCCAATGCTTCCCACGCTTGTGGGAAGTTGGCTGGATGTCCTTTGGGTGGTGGACCATTCTTTATACACATTCTTGAAAAACCCAGCAGTGTTGCAGTTCTTGACACAAAGTGCACCTGGCACTTACATTTTTTTGTCTTTTCCATTAACCCTCAGAATGGCACACACGCACAATCCATGCCTCAATTGTATCAAGGCTTAAAAATCCTTTAACCTATCTCCTCCCCTTTATCTACACTGATTGAAGTGAATTTATTAAGTGACATCAATAAGGGATCATAGCATTTACCTGGTCAGTCTATGTCATGGAAAGAGCAGGTGTTCTTAATGTTTTGTATACTCAATGTAAGTGTGATGCATGTGACATCCCGGCAACTTTGAGAAAAAAAAACATTTCATATCGGAGTTGTCGCAGTTGAAATTCGGCACAGTCTACACTCTACACCATGGGTGTCAAACTCTGGCCCGTGGGCCAAATTTGGCCCGCAGGGTAATTATATTTGGCCCACGAGACAATACCAAATTACTACTAGAGCTGGCCCGCCGGTATTATACAGCGCATTCACCACTAATACTACGAATCCCATAATGCTCTGCTGTTTTCGCGCGCCAATCAGGACAGGACCCAGAAACGCTCTCTCCTCTGTGACAGTAGTCATAGCAACATAGACGCTACAACTGTCAGCGAGCTAACCCTTCCCAAAAATGGCGAAAAGAAAGGCAGAAAACAGGAGCTTTCTGGACAAGTGGGAGGCAGAATATCTGTTTACATATGTAAAAGACAAACCTGTTTGTCTTGTTTGTGGAGTCAACGTGGCTGTAAGTAAGGAGTACAACATTAGAGGACACTATGAAACAAAACACCATGACAAATACAAGGACCTGGACATGACTCAAAGGAGCCAGAAAGTAGAGGAGATGAAAATAAGTTTGGTTTCACAACAGAACATGTTTAAAAAAGCCACATCACAAAGCGAGGCTGCTGTAAAGGCTAGTTATATAGTGGCAGCAGAGATCGCAAAATCAGCCCGGCCCTTTAATGAGGGAGAGTTCATGAAAAAGTGCATGATGAAGGTTTGTGACCTCGTATGCCCAGAGAAAAAACAAGCATTTTCAAACGTGAGCCTGAGCAGGAACACAGTAGCTGATCGCACATGTGATCTTGCCACCAATCTGTATGACCAGCTGATGGAAAAGGGAAAAGATTTTGTTGCGTTCTCCCGCGCTGTGGATGAGAGCTGCGACGCATCTGATACTGCTCAGCTGTCAGTCTTCATCCGTGGAGTGGACTCAAATCTGTGTGTTACGGAGGAGCTATTAGGATTCAAATCAATGCATGGCACAACCACAGGAAAGGAAATCTTTGAGGAGGTTTCCAAATGTGTAACTGAAATAAAGCTGCCGTGGGATAAACTCGTTGGATTAACGACAGATGGTGCGCCAGCGATGTGCGGTAAAAAGAGTGGACTGGTGGGCATGGTTCGGGAGAAGATGCGGGAAGAGAACTGTGCAGGTGAGCTAACTGTTTACCACTGCATCATACATCAGGAAGCACTGTGTGCCAAAGCCCTAAAGATGGAACATGTTATGACCACAGTAACACAGGTAGTTAACTTTATAAGAGCCAAAGGTCTAAATCACCGCCAGTTTAAATATTTTCTGGAGGAGTGTGGTTCGGAATACGCAGACGTGCCGTATCACACAGAGGTGAGATGGCTAAGCAGAGGAAAAGTACTGAACAGGTGTTTCGAGCTGCGTGAGAAAATATGTCAATTCCTGGAAACCAAAGGGAAGGATACAGCAGAGCTCCGGGAGCAAAAGTTCCTGTGTGAGCTGGCCTTTCTCTGTGACATCTCGAGCCATCTCGATGCGCTGAACCTGCAACTTCAGGGGCGGGGGCGCATCATCACAGACATGTACGCTGCAGTGAGGGCCTTCAAAACTAAACTGTGCCTGTGGGAGAATCAGATGCTGCAAGGAAACCCTTGCCATTTTCCCTGCTGCCAATCCATAAAAGCGCAGATCTCTACCGCCGTGTTCCCATGCGCACAGTTTGCTGAAAAACTCAGTGTTCAGGCCTCCCGGGTGGCGCAGTGGTTAAGGGCGCTGTACTGCAGCGCCAGCTGTGCCATCAGAGTCCCTGGGTTCACGCCCAGGCTCTGTCGTAACCGGCCGCGACCGGTAGGTCCGTGGGGCGACGCACAATTGGCCTAGCGTCGCCCGGGTTAGGGAGGGCTTGGTCGGTAGGGGTGTCCTTGTCTCATCGCGCACCAGCGACTCCTGTGGCGGGCTGGGCGCAGTGTGCGCTAACCAAGGTGGCCAGGTGCACGGTGTTTCCTCCGGCGCATTGGTGCGGCTGGCTTCCGGGTTGGATGTGCGCTGTGTTAAAGAAGCAGCGGCTTGGTTGGTTGTGTATCGGAGGACGCATGACTTTCAACCTTCGTCTCTCCCGAGCCCGTACGGGAGTTGTAGCAATGAGACAAGATAGTAGCTACTACAACAATTGGATACCACGAAATTGGGGAGAAAAAGGGGTAAAAAAAAAAGAAAAACTCAGTGTTCTCGCCGCTGAGTTTAGCCGGCGATTTGCCGACTTCGATGCCCAGAAATGCAAGTTTGAACTGCTTAGTAATCCCTTCGCAGTTGATGTGGAAAATGCACCAACCAACATCCAAATGGAGCTGATTGAACTCCAGTGCAACGACACTTTGAAGTCAAAGTATGATGCTGTGGGCGCCGCACAGTTTCCACGGTTCATCCCTGACACAATGCCTCAGCTCCGCACCCAAGCTGCTCAGATGCTCTCCATGTTCGGCAGCACTTATCTATGCGAGCAACTTTTCTCCTCGATGAAGATGACCAAAACAACTCACAGGAGACGTCTGACTGATGAACATCTTCGCTCGATACTGAGGATTTCTTCAGCTCAGAGCTTGAGCCCAGACATTGATGAACTAGCATCCAAGAAGAGATGCCAGGTATCTGGCTTGGGCACATCAGATTAGACCAGTGTGCAATAATTAATGTTTTCTTTATGCACTTTTTCTTGCTACAAGGCATGGGTTAATGGTTGATTGATTTATTATCATTTTATTTGTAAAATTATTAGCCAGTGGAAAAAGTTTATTTTGGTATTTAAATCAGAAGGCTGCAAATAGAAAAGAGGCATACAATTTTTATTTAAATTTTATTTATTTAATAAATGAATGCCATTGATGTGTTTTTTCATTTGAAATTCGATTTTGCATGTCTCCACTATTAAATTATATATTGTATGGTAATAAGCGATGCTTGTTCCATATGCAATGTTAAAGCAAAACTTGTTTGGGTCCATATTAAAAGGTTAATTTGTTCAATGTTGGCCCGTGACTTTGTTCAGGTTTTACATTTTGGCCCACTGGGTATTTGAGTTTGACACCCCTGCTCTACACTCTTAGAAAGAAGTTGTTATCTATAACCTAAAAGGGTTCTTCGGCTGTCCCCATAGGAGAACCCTTTGAACAAAAAACGTTTTGGTTCCAATTAGAACTATTTGGGGTTCCATTTAAAACCCTTTCCACAGAGTGTTCTACCTGGAACCAAAAAGTGTTCTCCAAGCCGAAGAACGAAACATCACCAGGGTTTACAGTAAGATGGGGGACCCTTGACCCGACAAATCTCTCTATCATTTGAGGGAACAGATGGATGGAGGGAGTGAGAACACTCACTCCCCTGCACTCCTTCCTTCCCCTCCCTGACGCTCAGACGAAAAAGAGCTCGATACAACCTAATTGACAATACCTTGTCGCCAAAGGAACCGAGTTTAGGGAGCAATGGAGTCCCACTCGGAATGAATAAGCCGGCGAATGACATTGATCCAAGCTGAGTGGATCTCCTGGTTCACCGTGGGATACGCTCTGGAGGGAATCAAAGCCTGTGAAAGTGCCTGGTTTCTTGCATCAAATAAGAAAATAATCAACCTTAATTAGTGTAGAGGTAGGCTCTCAGGGCTGGGCAAAGCAGTCACAGAGGCACCATGGGAAAGCACTGTTGTTTTTCTGGAACAATTCAAAAGAAACGTAAAGGATTTGTTTATATAGAACACACTATACTAAACAGGAGCAAGAGCGAACGTGCGAGTAAAAAGAGAGAGATGTAGATGGAAGGGTGACTGATTGTACTGCACCGTACAAATCTCTGGTAAAAGCAATGTCAATTTGAAGATACATGGATTCTCTTTGATAAATGGGACGGCTGTTTCAACACACTCGTTCATCTCTGGACGTGTAAAGACAGACATTTTATATTGACATTTCTCGCCCCTTGTCGGTTGCCATTACTGCTGTAGAGAAATTGAGTCTCCCATTCCTTTTTAGGGGGAGATCAATTGTTCTATTATATGTTCAAGCATAAGGCAGAATAAATAACAATTGGATTGTCAGCGCATGTCCAACACATAATCACATGATTATCAATAATACGGTATATACATAGTACATATACAGACCTACCATGCACAGACCTACCATGCACAGACCTACCATGCACAGACCTTAGTCAGTCTCCCATTCTAAATACATCTGGACTCTGGAAGTGGTGTTTTATGGCTTATTCAGTGGGACTGAGACATTTAGAAGGTTTCAATGTTTCACACAGAAAGGTAAATGGATAGAGTGGATACAAATCTCCATACTACACAACAGAGAATCATGGCTGGTCTACACAATACAGCACTATCTGAATTTTCTATAACGTTCCCCTCTGCTGAATAAGTACTATGGTTTGCTAATGCTAATCACACATTTACAACCTGAGAAAGGTTCTTTGTCACCGGCAGTTTCTGACAAACCTTCACCGTTGTCAAGAACATACAGTGGGGCAAAAAAGTGTTTAGTCAGCCACCAATTTTGCAAGTTCTGTAATTTTCATCATAGGTACACTTCAACTATGACAGACAAAATAAGAAAAACAAATCCAGAAAATCACATTGTAGGATTTTTAATTAATTTATTTGCAAATTATGGTGGAAAATAATTGTACCTTTTTAAGGCCCTATAGAGGGAACATTTTTTATATAATGATTACCCATCAAGAATTATTAACCCCCCCAAAAAACGTCATATTTTTTAAAGGAACTCAGTCTGGTTTTCAACTTACTCTTTGAAGTTGTAACAGTAGAAATTGGGTAGGGATCGTCAGTTTCCCTCTTGTCACGCCAATCATTGCATTCCTTAGAGAGCTATTTTTTAGCCCATAGATTTTGTTTTAATGTTCGAGTCACTCAAATATCACATTAAACATGGTAAAATGTATAAAATTGCAAGACAATTAGCTTTAAACTGCAACATTTTCTCTGCGCCCCATGACAAAATGTGTAGAATTGGAAGAAACGTGCAAAAAAGTTCTCTCCGCAAACAAGAGGGGTGTGAACAGTTTGTGTCATGAACAGTCTTGTGCCCATAGAAATAGATGTGGTGCGGGATGTTCTCCAATGCTGGAAGGGGGGCCTGAGTGATAAAACGCTAACTTAATGGGTAGCCATTTGGAGTGCAATGTGGTTTGTAGATCAGCTAGTCTGCCAAGTGCCTTGCTCAAGCATACCCTCTCGAACACGATTGATTACCTTACTGGGTTTAACAGATGTCAACCAGGTGATGACATGTTGAGCATGAGACAAAGACTGCTAGAGGTACAGTACTTGGTTTGGTATCATAGAGTTGTCCGAGCGTAGTGAAGAATCAGGCTTCTAGTGAAACAGGGAGTAGGATTGACTGCTGAACTTTGGAACATAGATAATTGTGTATCGTGCCTTCCTTTTCCCCTCTTGCTTTTTTTTGTCTCTCGCTTTCTCAAAACTTGCATGCACACACACACACACGCACACACACACAGTCTTTCTCACACACATATACATACACACACACACACACAAACACACTGGCAGAAGACATGGCCCCTACTCCCCTGCCAGGCTATAAAAATAGAGGGTTTATTAACACATATTAACATTCCATCTTCTTATCGACAAGGGAAATTGAGGAGGGTGGCAGGGCTTTTAGATTGAGAGTGTTGCTGGAAAGAAATAAGAGGAGGAGGGAGAGGGGAAATCAGTTCGAGGAAGCTGGTGGAAGGAGACGGGAAGCAAGTAGGCATTAAAGTATTAACCCAAGCAGGGGGAAAATTATTTTAAAAAAGAGCAGGGGATCAGGGAAGTGGCTCGGCCTGGAGTGGGCTTTAAGCTCTGATTCTCCTCCCGAGAGAGAGACGAAGCCTGGTTTTCATCCCTATTACCGTTGTTCAGTAATTGAGCCAGCCTGGTTCTGCAGAGCAGAATTCAACAGAAAGCTGCCGTGCCTTACTGCCTGAGCAGTGAGCACTGAGACGACCAGCGAAGAAAGGTGACTCGTATTAGAATGACAAACACTAAGCACACAGTGGCAAAAATAAATTAGGACGACCCTAGTTATATAATAATGCGTTAGGCGCAGCAGGGAGTCCGAATGGCATCGATATAGAAAGAACAAATCTGTTAACACTGCGGGACCTGTGAGTGGAATACAGCACCGGCTGCCTCAGGAAGAAGGGAAAGAAGACTGAGGCGAGAGGGATGAGAGAAGGATGCAGGTATGCATATTGGGAGGTTGAGGGAACAGGTGGAGCAACAGCAGGCGGCGTAGAGGGAGGGGAAAATTATGGAAAGGGCCAGGCCGACTGATTCATAAACCACCTTGATGATCATGTAAGGACCGGAATGAGATTGTTCATTGAAAATGAGCTCCATGCTGTAATAAATGGAAGCAGAATCAATATGGAAACAGACATGGTTTTGATTTTTGTAGGAGTTCGCACAAGCCCATCCTAATAGCCGAAGGGCTGTATTATTCATAATCAGTTGATGCATCTATTATAAGGGCACAAGGCGAGACCCAAATGCAGACACAGGAGGCAGATGGTAGAGCTCCGATATTTATTATAACAAAGGGAGTAGGCAAAGGCGGGTCGGGGACAGGCGAGAGTTCATAAACCAGGTCCGAGTCCAAACAGTACCAGACAATAGGTAGTCATGAGATCAGGCCAGGCAGGGGTCAGAAACCAGATCTGAGTCCAAAACAGTACAAGGGGATTGGCAGGCTGGTAGTCAGAACAGGCAGAGTGGTCAGGCAGTCGTGTACGGAGTCAGGACAGGCAAGGGTCAAAACCAGGAGGACTCAAAACAAACAGAGACTGGGGAAAAAATCGGAGCTAGAAAAAAACCCCTGGTTGACTTGGCAAACAAGACGAATTGGCACAGAGAGACAGGAAACACAGGGATATATGCACCGGGGATAATAAGCGACACCTGGAGGGTGTGGAGACAATCACAAGGACAGGTGAAATAGATAAGGGAGGGACATCTATTGATCAGTATATCTAGTAGCGCATTAGTGGGTATGAAATAATAGTTAAACAAGCATTTTGGTCGGATTTATTATTTATTAAAAACCCATGATATATTGATGCAATTATACTTTTTGGGGTTATACACGCATAACAACATGTGGTAAACACTTATCACAACCTTGTTGGCTGCCAGACAGGGAAGGTTTCTAATATTTAATGGTCACCTCCTACTCATCGGGAAGCCTCCCTTTCTCTCAATCTGTCTGATTCTGCTTACAATGACGGGGCTATGTCTGGCCTTCCAATAATGTGCTTCAAAGCAGGAGATAAAGAAACACATTTTTCAAGGAGACTGGTCGATTTAATAATACATTTTCTTTTGAGGTCCTATAATGCTTTCAGGATGCTTCAGTCACATAACTCAAAATACACCTCCTTTGTGGTTATCACAGTCATATTGTTGTTGAGGAACATAAAGAAGAATATTACTGCTCATTTTCCAAGAGTCTGCACAAGCGAGAGATAATTACAGGGGCAGCCACGGTGCAGCAGCTTTGGAGCAATGTAGGTGTTAGCCTAAGTCATTTAGGTGTTAAGTGCCAAATGGCAACATGGCTGTAGACAGTAGGCTTTCTAAGATTCTGATTCTGATAGTTGTAGTCTTTTGCTTTTTCCCAACCCCAGTCCGGGCTAGAAAAACACCAATGAATTAGTTGAGACCATGTATTAGTGCTGAACCCCATTTAGGTGTTAATTGCCTTGCCTAAGGGGCAACAGATGTACATGGTATCAAATCCAATTTTATTTGTCACATGTGCCGAATACAACTGGGGTAGACCTTAGAATAAAAAATCCAAGATGGCGTAGTCAGATGTCTTTGTCCTGTCGTGTCCCTTGTATGTAGTGAGGGGGAAAGTATTTGATCCCCTGCTGATTTTGTACGTTTGCCCACTGACAAAGAAATGATCAGTCTATAATTTTAATGGTAGGTTTATTTGAACAGTGAGAGACAGAACAACAACAAAAGAACCCAGAAAAAAGCATGTCAACAATGTTATAAATTGATTTGCATTTTAATGAGGGAAATAAGTATTTGACCCCCTCTCAATCAGAAAGATTTCTGGCTCCCAGGTTTCTTTTATACAGGTAACTTGCTGAGATTAGGAGCACACTCTTAAAGGGAGTGTTCCTAATCTCAGGATGTTACCTGTATAAAAGACACCTGTCCACAGAGGCAATCAATCATATTCCAAACTCTCCACCATGGCCAAGACCAAAGAGCTCTCCAAGGATGTCAGGGACAAGATTGTAGACCTACACAAGGCTGGAATGGGCTACAAGACCATCGCCAAGCAGCTTGGTAAGAAGGTGACAACAGTTGGTACGATTATTTGCAAATGGAAGAAACACAAAAGAACTGTCAATCTCCCTCGGCCTGTGGCTCCATGCAAGATCTCACCTCGTGGAGTTGCAATGATCATGAGAACGGTGAGGAATCAGCCATGAACGGGAGGATCTTGTCAATGATCTCAAGGCAGCTGGGACCATAGTCACCAAGAAAACAATTGGTAACACACTACGCCGTGAAGGACTGAAATCCTGCAGCGCCCGCAAGGTCCCCCTGCTCAAGAAAGCACATATACATGCCCGTCTGAAGTTTGCCAATGAACATCTGAATGATTCAGAGGACAACTGGGTGAAAGTGTTGTGGTCAGATGAGACCGAAATGGAGCTCTTTGGCATCAACTCAACTCGCAGTGTTTGGAGGAGGAGGAATGCTGCCTATGACCCCAAGAACAACATCACCACCCTCAAACAGGGAGGTGGAAACATTATGCTTTGGGGGTGTTTTTCTGCTAAGGAGACAGGACAACTTCACCGCATCAAAGGGACGATGGAAGGGGCCATGTACCGTCAAATCTTGGGTGAGAACCTCCTTCCCTCAGCCAGGGCATTGAAAATGGGTCGTGGATGGGTATTCCAGCATGACAATGACCCAAAACACACGGTCAAGGCAACAAAGGAGTGGCTCAAGAAGAAGCACATTAAGGTCCTGGAATGGCCTAGCCAGGCCGGTAGGGATATCCTTGTCTGATCACGCACCAGCAACTCCTGTGGCGGGCCAGGCGCAGTGCGTGCTAACCAAGGTCGCCAGGTGCACAGTGTTTCCTCCGACACATTGGTGTGGCTGGCTTCCGGGTTGGATGTGCACTGTGTTAAGAAGCAGGGCGGTTTGGTTGGTTGGGTTGTGTATCGGAGGACGCATGACTTTCGACCTTCGTCTCTGCCGTGCCCGTACGGGAGTTGTAGCGATGAGACAAGATAGTAGCTACTAACAATTGGATACCACGAAAAAGGGGGTAAAAAATAAAAATTTTTTATTTATTTTTTAAAGTGCCTTCCTCACCATCTTAAATAAGCATGCCCCATTCAAAAAATGTAGAACTAGGAATAGATATAGTCCTTGGTTCACTCCAGACCTGTCTGCCCTTAACCAGCACAAAAACATCCCGTGGCGTTCTGCATTAGCATCGAATAGCCCCCGTGATATGAAACTTTTCAGGGAAGTTAGGAACAAATACAGTGCCTTGCGAAAGTATTCGGCCCCCTTGAACTTTGCGACCTTTTGCCACATTTCAGGCTTCAAACATAAAGATATAAAACTGTATTTTTTTGTGAAGAATCAACAACAAGTGGGACACAATCATGAAGTGGAACGACATTTATTGGATATTTCAAACTTTTTTAACAAATCAAAAACTGAAAAATTGGGCGTGCATAATTATTCAGCCCCTTTACTTTCAGTGCAGCAAACTCTCTCCAGAAGTTCAGTGAGGATCTCTGAATGATCCAATGTTGACCTAAATGACTAATGATGATAAATACAATCCACCTGTGTGTAATCAAGTCTCCGTATAAATGCACCTGCACTGTGATAGTCTCAGAGGTCCGTTAAAAGCACAGAGAGCTGAATAATTTTGCACGCCCAATTTTTCAGTTTTTGATTTGTTAAAAAAGTTTGAAATATCCAATAAATGTCGTTCCACTTCATGATTGTGTCCCACTTGTTGTTGATTCTTCACAAAAAAATACAGTTTTATATCTTTATGTTTGAAGCCTGAAATGTGGCAAAAGGTCGCAAAGTTCAAGGGGGCCGAATACTTTCGCAAGGCACTGTATACACAGGCAGTTAGGAAAGCTAAGGCTAGCTTTTTCAAAAAGAAATTTGCGTCCTGTAGTACAAACTCAAAAAAGTTCTGGGACACTGTAAAGCCCATGGAGAATAAGAGCACCTCCTCCAAGCTGCCCACCGCTCTGAGGCTAGGAAACACTGTTACCACCGATAAACCCACTATTATTGAGAATTTCAATAAGCATTTCTCTACGGCTGGTCATGCTTTCCACCTGGCTACCCCTACGCCGGTCAACTGCCTGGCACCCTCCACAGCATCCCGCCAAAGCCCCCCACCATTTCTCCTTCACCCAAATCCAGATAGCTGATGTTCTGAAAGAGCTGCAAAATCTGGACCCCTACAAATCAGTCGGGCTAGACAATCTGCACCCTCTCTTTCTAAAATGATGTGCCGAAATTGTTGCAACCCCTATTACTAGCCTGTTCAACCTCTCTTTCGTATCGTCTGAGATTCCAAATGGGGGTGTCTATGGGGGTGTCACAGGGTTCAATTCTCGGGCCGACTCTCTTCTCTGTATACATCAATGATGTCGCTCTTGGTGCTGGTGATTCTCTGATCCACCTCTACGCAGACAACACCATTCTGTATACTTCTGGCCCCTCTTTTGACACTGCGTTAACTAACTTCCAGACAAGCTTCAATGCCATACAACTCCTTCCGTGGCCTCCAACTGCTCTTAAATGCAAGTAAAACTAAATGCATGCTATTCAATCGATCACTGCCCACACCTGCCCGCCCATCCAGCTCTGACTTAGAATACGTGGACAACTACAAATACCTAGGTGTCTGGTTAAACTGTAAACTCTCCTTCCAGACTCACATTAATTTGTTGAATCTAGATGTCATTTTTTTTAGTAACGTTCCCAAAGTAAACGGGCTATTTTTCAGGACCAGAAAATAGAATATGCATATAATTGACAGCTTAGGATAGAAAACACTCTAAAGTTTCCAAAACTGTAAAGATATTGTCTGTGAGTATAACAGCACTGATATTGCAGGCAAAAGAATGAGAAAAATCCAATCAGGAACGCAGCGGTTTCTAAATAAGAGTCCCTTCCTATGCTTCCCTATTGAGCAGTGAATGGCATATCAACGAGATTCCTTTTTCTATGGCTTCCTTAAACTGTCTAGTATCACAAGACATAGTTTCAGGCTTTTTTTTTGAAAAATGAGCCTGAACGACAACATTGTGTCAGTGTCCACCTGATGGCTCTTTGTGTATTTCTCGCGCAAAAGACAGAGGTAGCCATTTTTCCACCCGGTCTTACTGAAAAAAGCTCTGTCCTGGTTGATATATTATCAAATAGATATTTGAAAAACACCTTGAGGATTGATTATAAACAACGTTTGCCATGTTTCTGTCGATATTATGGAGCTCATTTTGAATATTTTTCGGCGTTGTCGTGACCGCAATTGCCGGTCGTTTTCTCAGCCAAACGTGAAGAACTAACGGGGCTATTTTTGGCAACAAAAATAATTTTTCTGGAAAAAATTATTTGCTATTTGCTATCTAACTGGGAGTCTCGTGAGTGAAAACATCCGAAGCTTATCAAAGGTAAACAATTTAATTTGATTGCTTTTCTGATTTTCGTGACCAGATTGCCTGCTGCTAGCTAGGCATAATGCTATGCTAGGCTATCGATAACTTTACACAAATGCTTGTCTTGCTTTGGCTGTAAAGCATATTTTCAAAATCTGAGATGACAGGGTGATTAACAAAAGGCAAAGCTGTGTTTGAATATATTTCACTTGTGAGTTCATGAATATGAATATTTTCTAGTAAGATTTTTTGTTGCGTTATGCTACTTAGTGTCAGTTGATGACAATTCTCCCGGATCCGGGATGGGTAGTTCCAAGAGGTTGTTAAGCATCTCCAATCCAAAATTACATCTTGATTCGGCTTCCTATATCGCAACAAAGCATCCTTCCCTCATGCTGCCAAACATACCCTCGTAAAACTGACCATCCTACCGATACTCGACTTCGGCGATGTCATCTATAAAATAGCCTCCAACACTCTACTCAACAAATTGGATGAAGTCTATCACAGTGCCATCCGTTTTGTCACCAAAGCCCCTACACTACCCACCACTGCGACCTGTACGCTCTCATTGGTTAGCCCTCACTTCATACTCGTCGACAAACCCACTGACTACAGGTTATCTACAAGTCTCTGCTAGGTAAAGCCCCGTCTTATCTCAGCTCACTGGTCACCATAGCAGCACCCACCCGTAGCACGCGCTCCAGCAGGTATATCTCACTGGTCACCCCCAAAGCCAATTCCTCCTTTGGTCACCTTTCCTTCCAGTTCTCTGCTGCCAATGACTGGAACGAAGTGCAAAAATCACTGAAGCTGGAGACTCATATCTCCCTCACTAGCTTTAAGCACCAGCTGTCAGAGCAGCTCACAGATCACTGCACCTGTACATAGCCCATCTGTAAACAGCCCATCTATCTACCTCATCCCCGTACTGTATTTATTTATTTATCTTGCTCCTTTGCACCCCAGTATCTCTACTTGCACATTCATCTTCTGCACATCTACCATTCCAGTGTTTAATTGTAATTATTTCGCCACCATGGCCTATTTATTGCCTTAACTCCCTTATCTTACCTCATTTGCACTCACTGTATATAGACTTTTTAATTTTCTTTTTTCTACTGTATTATTGACTGTATGTTTTGTTTATTCCATGTGTAACACTGTGTTGTCGTATGTGTTGAATTGCTATGCTTTATCTTGGCCAGGTCGCAGTTGCAAATGAGAACTTGTTCTCAACTAGCCTACCTGGTTAAATAAAGGTGAAATAAATAAAATAAATAAAAGAGTGAAATGCTTACTTACAAGCCCTTAACCAACAATGCAGTTTTAAGAAAAATAAGTGTTAAGTAAAAAAATAGATAAGTAAAAATAAAATGTTCAAGTAATTAAAGAGCAGCGGTAAAATAACAACAGCAAGGCTATGTACAGGGGGTACCGGTACAGAGTCAATGTGTGGGTGCACCGGTTAGTCAAAGTAATTGAGGTAATATGTACTTTTTCGTTTTCTTTTTTCTACTGTATTATTGACTGTAGGTAGAGTTATTAAGTGTATTGGTCTATAAATAAATCTCTTTGCCAAAATTCGTCATCTCTCCCATATCTTATTGACTAGTAGTTGTTCTGAAATGTTTATTGCTTGCCGACATTTTACTCCCTCCTCTATGTTAAATATAACACACATATATTCATTATTGATTTCTGTTGCCTATCCTGACGTTAAGTTTGTTCTATTGAAAGTATTTGACTCTGACGTGTGCCATAGAAAGTATTTGACTCTAGTGACAAAATTAAGGAAATTAGAAGGGGGGGGGGGTTCTGAAATTCTCCTCCCCCTTCTAATTTCCTTCATTTGTGGCTAGAGTCAAATATTTTCTGTGACACACACTGGTCAACCTGAGTTTGAGCTACCAAAAATTATTCTGAAGTGTGCCAGGCCTTGCAGTCCCAAGATAGAAGGGAGGGGAGATTTTCGGCTTCTAATTTCCTTAATTTTGTCACTAGTCAGGAGGGAGTAAAATGTAGGCAAGCAATTAACATTTCAGAAAAACTACCAGTCGAATAGGAAATGGGAGAGATGACACATTTTGGCAGAGATTTATTTATAGACTAATACAACACCTGTATCAAAGCCGAAACTTTAATTTCCACCTAATGATCTAGTAATCAATTCAGTAAACTTCTGCCTATGGTTTAAGGCATCCGCATACTTCCCATCCGGAATAGTTTGTGCATATATTATGAATACATTTTATGACTGTTTTGGTCTTCGGCAAGGGTTTTCCAGCTGTTTTCTCGAGGCAAGCTGAATTCGGTAGCCCAAGTCTATGCCCATTCGTCAGTGATTGGTCAACAGTAGGGATTATTCACCAAACATTTTAGTTGGGTGTATAATTTCGCAACAAAAATCTCCTCGGCCAAAACGTAAAAATGAATGACAGATTTCTCAAGTTATTTTAGATGAATACTGACTGGAGTCGTGCCTAGCCATGTGGTCATGAGTGAACAGGGGGTACAGGAGGGGCCCCCGTGTTGAGGATCAGCGTGGTGGATGTGTTGTTACCTACCCTTACCACCTGGGTGCGGCCCGTCAGGAAGTCCAGGATCCAGTTGCAGAGGGAGGAGTTTTGTCCCAGGGTCCTTAGCTTAGTGATGAGCTTTGAGGGCACTATGGTGTTGAACGCTAAGCTGTAGTCAATGAATAGCATTCTCACGTAGGTGTTCCTTTTGTCCAGGTGGGGGGGGGGCAGTGTGGAATGCAATAGATATTGCATCATCTGTGGATCTGTTGAGGCGGTATGCAAATTGGAGTGGGTCTAGGGTTTCTGGGACAATGGTGTTGATGTGAACCATGACCAGCCTTTCAAAGCATTTCATGGCTACAGATGTGAGTACTACGGGTTGGTAGTCATTTAGGAAGCTAACCTTAGTGTTCTTGGGCACAGGGACTATGGTGGTCTACATAAAACATGTTGGTATTACAGAGTCAGTCAGGGACATGTTGAAAATGTCAGTGAAGACACTTGCCAGTTGATCAGTGCATGCTCGGAGTACACGTCCTGGTAATCCCTCTGGCCTTGTGAATGTTGACCTGTTTAAAGGTCTTACTCACATAGGCTACGGAGAGCATGATCAAGCAGTCGTCCGGAACAGCTGATGCGCTCATGCATATTTCAGTGTTACTTGCCTCAAAGCGGGCATAGAAGTAATTTAGCTCATCTGGTAGGCTCGTGTCACTTTGCAGCTCGCGGCTATGCTTCCCTTTGTAGTCTGTAATAGATTGCAAGCCATGCCACATCCGACGAGCATCGGAGCCGGTGTAGTACGATTCAATCTTAGTCCTGTATTGTCACTTTGCCTGTTTGATGGTTCGTCGGAGGGCATAGCAGGATTTCTTATAAGCTTCCAGGTTAGAGACCCACTCCTTGAAAGCGGCGGCTCTACCCTTTAGCTCGGTGCGGATGTGTCATGTAATCCATGGCTTCTGGTTGGGGTATGTACATACAGTCACTGTGGGGACATCATCGATGCACTTATTGATGAAGCCAGCGACTGATGTGGTGTACTCAATGCCAGCAACCCTCAGCTTGCCAGTTCATGTCTCATTCCCACTGTTGCCAGGCCTGAGATTCAACTGGCAACCCTCCGAATCTGGTTCATATATCTAACCTCTAGCCTAGGCCTTGTTTTTGTGTGTTTTTAAATAGGGAATAAATACAGGATAGTTCAATGTTGAAAGGCCACACCATCTACCAATGTAGAGTACTCACTAGTGGCTTCCCTTTCTCTCTTCAAAATATTTGCTAGCAGTGACATGGCTAATGCTGTTTGGCTTGCGAGTCAATGACATACACTAGCAGAGAGGATACTGTCAAGTAGATTCCCTCAGCCTGGACTGCCAGTCAAATGAACTGGGCTCCCCTGCGGCTAGCTAGCTAGATGCAGCAGCTGGTGATAGGACTGTTAATTATGTATGGCTTTTCTAAATGCTTAGCAAAGTAAGCAGTCTATGGCACGAAGCTATTGTAAGTCAGACTCCAGCAGCGCATGTTCCCTATGCAGTCTCTACTCATCCACGGGGTAGCCAATAATGTGTCATTGTGACATCCTTAAGCTGTGATTGTGGCAATGTTGATTGTTTCGTGCTGTTTAGATCAGCTCATAAACACAAATTCAGTCATTACAGTTCAACCTAGGCCTAGAAGACACCACATCAAATAAACACGTAATACAGTGGTGTTGCAGCACAATCTATAGCTGCAGTGTCTTACTCAGATCCACCAAGAGCCATATACTGCTTGTGTGTATATTCACTGACAGAGAGGAGTGGAGTGGGTTTGATCAAGTCACATCTTCCAATGCACTGGTTTTGTTCCATAGCAGATACAAAGTTGTTTGTTACAATGGAATACAACCCCTCCCTTGCCATTTTGCTCCCACCTCATTCAGTTTGATGCTGAACCCTATTGAAATATTCAACACTAACTAACCTCCAACTAGCCTGAAGCCCTTTCTATAGTAATCCTCAAATTTACTCTTCCCATGCCACTCTCTTCAGAGCAGCATTGGCTGGTTGAGCGGCCCCTGCTACTTTATTAGCGATTCACCCAAGGCAGATTTGTCATTTGAAAAAAAAAGATGTGTGAACATGAGTTGATTAAGGCTGGCAGTGGGAAAGATGGACTACCGTAGGGTGGAAGAGGGAAAGGAATGAAGGTAGGGATGGAGGGAGAGAGCGAGCGAGCGGGAGGGAAAGAGAGGGAGGAATGAAGAAAAATAGAGAGAGCGGAACAGAAGGAGGGAGGGACAAGGGAATTATGGCCGTTCTCACTCAAATTGAGCGTTAACACACGCGCTCCGAGATTGATGGAATATTAGCTGTTTGCACCCACAGAAACGGACACACACACACAGGCGTAGCGGTGGGGGTGTTTTGTTCGCTAGCTTATGAGTTGGAACACATTTTGATATAGGATTTTATTAGGCGCAGAGATTTAGTGCCTCCATGGTAGGGGCCCTTGGGGGAGTGCATCCGTTAACTGTAAATGTAGGGAAATTGACCCATTTTGGGATAGTCACCAGCCTAATGAAACTCAATGTGTGCTCTTCAGATTCACTGAGTCAATTTTTCCTCCTACTCGCTCTCTAGCTTCCTCTTATAACCTATTTTTTTTGTCCCCGTTCATTCTGTTGCACGTGCTCTCTCTTCATCTTCTTCCTCCCTCCTTCCGTTCCTCTCACAGATTTGTTATGCTGCTAAAGCCAGTCTGTTGTATAGTTCTCCTGGGTCACCGTTTGCTTCTATGTCTCTTTTTCTCTCTCTCGCTCTCTTCTTCCTCCCTCCATTATTCATTTGTTATGCTACTGCCATTCTGCAGCACACTTCTCAAATTGGCCCTTTCCTAAATTAACCATCAATGGAGATAGAGATTTGGACCTGTGGATTTACTTAATTCTCCATACTAGCCAAGGATTATAACGGCGATTCTGATACAACCATAAATTCATACATTGGGCCCCCGGCCTGAGAGGATGTAAGTTCAATATATAGCTAGATGTAGGCTACCATGGACAGCCGCATCATATTTAGCTTACGTTGATTGGACTAAATCGTTTTTGGTATCTTTTAGTTGTCACTGTATTAGACTAAGCATAGGTAATTTGATAATGTTGAAATCTTGACGTTTAAATGATGCTGGAATAGTGGAGGCAGCTCCTGTTTTCTTTGCGACTTGCGGTATGCTAACTCCGTGGTTCTATATCAATAGTTGTTTAGTAGTCTGAAAATGTTGGCAAGATGAACTTGCTTGACCATGCTGTAGGTCATACAACTGTTTGTTACATGCACTATGCTTTGTGGACTTCAACGGACAGATGTTGCTCTCCGGTTTTATAATGAAACAAAGGTGTGGTTGAATTTATTCTTATAGTCTTGGCCTTAGGCCTATATGTAGTGGTGAAAATAGAATACATTTCTTCCCGGTGTGGGACCTCCCCAAAATGTTTATGGGCCAATCATAGAATTGCATATAGAATCCCTATTAATTCAATAGGATTTCTGTAGGCCTGGTTGTAAAGATTTGTTATTCAACTTTTAAAATGTATGACCTTTTATTGTGCCATAAAAACAAACAGTCATGATATTTTCATCTGATTGTCAAACAATCACTTCAAAGGGATCCTTTACTAGGCTGCCCGTGCACGTTCATCCACTCGCAAAATATTTCCAGTCTCCAAACAGTGGTGAAGATACATCTGTTACACAAAACACCAAAAAGTGTAGTCATTAGGCCAGAATTGATGCGTTCACTGTTGTCTGTGCACGTCTCGGTGTCAGCCACTTGTTAGGGTTCGTTTCCTTATCAATCAGTTACTCATTGGTGAAATTAGCATTATGACAATATCTTTAATTAAATCATTCAAAAACCTTTATTAATGCAATTGCAGACAGAAGTTGACAAACAGGAACATAGCACGAATGTTGCTGAGTAAGTTCTGCATCAAACAAAATGTCTCCAGTTGTTTTATTAAACCCTAAGTCGCGCCCTGGTGATGTCACTGCCTACTTCATCATCCTCTACTCCTGGGAGCAAAACCATGCCTACAAAGCTGTATTAACAGGGCCTTTATTGTTAGCTAAACACTTAGCAGTAAATGTCCCCTCCCCCCAAAGTTGATTCATTGTGGAATGTTTACCTAGTCTTATCTCCTTCACTCCCCCGCAGAGGTCTGTCTAAGTCACACATTTCTAAGAGGGGCCTCTTTATAATGAGGCAGAGAGAGAGAAAGAGACAACTAAAATACAACTGTAGAACAATACTAAACTTCTACAATGAATATATATATTGTTAATCCGTCTAGGTCTTATAACCCCTCCCCTTTTATTAATGAAACATAAGCATAATCAATTATTCTAATACATCAAACATTTTAGTACAACCCTTTTTCGTGACTCCTAGGTGAACCCGTCGAACCACATCACATTTTGAAGCGTAGCCTATACCACACGTTTTGAAGTTCATTCGCAAATTTTTCATGCCGCTGACATGATAAAAAGTGGTACAATAGCCTATAGTTTAATTGAAATTTTGTTTTAATTATTGTGATAGGCTCACCGCCTTACTTTCACCCCTGCCTACAGTATATATCATGATGACAAGGCATATGAACTAACAGGTAATAGGGAAAACAATTATCAAAACACATACAGTTGAAGTTGGAAGTTTACGTACACCTTCGCCAAATACATTTAAACTTAGTTTTTCACAATTCCTGACATTTAATCTTAGTAAACATTCTCTGACTTAGGTCAGTTAGGATCACCACTTTATTTTAAGAATGCGAAATGTCAGAATATTAGTAGAGAGAATGATTTATTTCAACTTTTCTTTCTTTCTTCACATTCCCAGTGGGTCAGAAGTTTACATACATTCAATTAGTATTTGGTAGCATTGCCTTTACATTTTTTAACTTGGGTCAAATGTTTCGCGTAGCCTTCCACAAGCTTCCCACAATAAGTTGGGTGAATTTTGGCCCATTCCTCCTGACAGTGCTGGTGTAACTGAGTCAAGTTTGTAGGCCTCCTAGCTCGCACACGCTTGTTCAGTTCTGCCCACAAATGTTCTATAGGATTGAGGTCAGGGCTTTGTGATGGCCACTCCAATACCTTGACTTTGTTGTCCTTAAGCCATTTTGCCACAACTTTGGAAGTATGCTTGGGGTCATTGTCCATTTGGAAGACTCATTTGCAACCAAGCTTTAACTTCCTGACTGATGTCTTGAGATGTTGCTTCAATTTATCCATGTAATTTTCCTACCTCATGATGCCATCTATTTTGTGAAGTGCACCAGTCCCTCCTGCAGAAAAGCACCCCAAAAACATGATGCTGCCAACCCCTGTGCTTCACAGTTGGGATGGTGTTCTTTGGCTTGCAAGCCTCACCCTTTTTCCTTCAAACACAACGATGGTCATGGCCAAAAAGTTTTATTTTTGTTTCATCAGACCAGAGGACATTTCTTCAAAAAGTACTATCTTTGTCCCCATGTGCAGTTGCAAACTGGAGCAGTGACTTCTTCCTTGCTGAACGGCCTTTCAGATTATGTCAAATAGGACTCGTTTAACTGTGGATATAAATACTTTTGTACCTGTTTCCTCCAGCATCTTCACAAGGTCCTTTGCTGTTGTTCTGGGATTGATTTGCACTTTTCGCACCAAATTACGTTCATCTCTAGGCGACAGAACGCTTCTCCTTCCTGAGCGGTATGACAGCTGTGTGGTCCCATGGTGTTTATACTTGTGTACTATTGTTTGTACAGATGAACGTGGTACCTTCAGGCGTTTGGAAATTGCTCCCAAGGTTGAACCAGACCTGTGGAGGTCTACAATTTTGTTTTCGGAGGTCTTGGCTGATTTCTTTTGATTTTCCCATGATGTCAAGCAAAGAGGCTCTGAGTTTGAAGGTAGACCTTGAAATACATCCACAGGTACACCTCCAATTGACTCAAATTATGTCAATGAGCCTATCGGAAGCTTCTAAAACCATGACATAATTTTCTGGAATTTTCCATGCTGTTTAACTGCACAGTCAACTTAGTGTATGTAAACTTCTGACCCACTGGAATTGTGATACAGTGAATTATAAGTGAAATAATCTGTCTGTAAACAATTGTTGGAAATATTACTTGTGTCATGCACAAAGTAGATGTCCTAACCGACTTGCCAAAACTATAGTTTGTTAACAAGAAATTTGTGGAGTGGTTGAAAAATTAGTTTTATTGACTCCAAACTAAGTGTATGTAAACTTCAGACCTCAACTGTAGGTTGTAATCAGTGGTGTAAAGTACTTAAGTAAAAATACTTTAAAGTACTACTTAAGTAGTTTTTTGTGGTATCTGTACTTTACTTTACCATTTTATATTTTTGACTACTTTTACTTTCACTTCACTACATTCACCCCAAAACGATGTACTTTTTACTCCATACATTTTCCCTGATACCCAAAAGTACACTTTACATTTTCAATGCTGAGCGGTACAGGAAAATTGTCAAATTCACACACTTATCAAGGTAACATATCTGGTCATGCCTTCTGCCTCTGATCTGGTGGATTAATTAAACACACATGCTTCATTTGTAAAAAAAATTATGCCGTCTTGTTTGCTTAAGATAAACAATTTGAAAATATTTTTACTTTTGATACTTAAGTATATTTAAAACTAAATACTTTTAGACTTTTACTCAAGCAGTATTTTCCTGGGTGACTCACTCACTTAAGGTATCTTTACTTTTACTCAAGTATGAGAATTGGATACTTTTTGCACCACTGGTTGTAATATGGATATTTCTTCCTGGTTTGGCTTTCCGAGTGATTTTGCCCACGCACCATTACTGCTCAGTGGTCACTTACCAAATATATGTATAACTAACCCAAGATAGACAACAGCCTGTCGTTTCCAATGGGAGCAAATTCATCATAGTGGGTAGGCAGAGCAAAGCTAGCAAGAGCTTATTGGCGCGTTCTAGCATGTATTTGCATATTACCGCTGGGGAGCGCCTACTCTGTGAAGTCTACAAAACTTTATCCACTCTGTTCGTAACAGATTCTAGTTTTGGAAACAGAAAACCGTATCAAAATGTTCCATCGATGAGAAAATGTGCAGAATGTCAGCCAAAATCCATCTTGTTCCATCATCTCCCACTGCCGGACACTGGGCTTCCTCTCAAGACCATATTTGCTAGTGAGTGGAAACGCCAACCGGATGACTCACATTTACACATCCAGTGAAATATCCGTCTCTTTCTTTCTTTCTTTCTTTCTTTCTTTCTTTCTTTCTTTCTTTCTTTCTTTCTTTCTTTCTTTCTTTCTTTCTTTCTTTCTTTCTTTCTTTCTTTCTTTCTTTCTTTCCTCTCTTCCCCTCCTGTTTGATCTCATACTCTCATTGTCGGCTCAACCCTGAGAAAATCTCATCCCCCATCATGTCACTGATGTGTGTCATCCATGATGCCTTTATCTCTCAAGCACACAGAGAGTACGTCTGAGTCTGGGCTATATGGAACCAGCTGTGGAGGCCACCACAATCCTCTCCTATCCATCTTCATTTAATGGAGTCCTTTAGCTGCACTATTGTGGAAGGATGTTCTGCAATGCTATTAGTGCTGCCTGAATGCACAGAAAGGCTGAGTGAGGAGGGCCATTATCGAAGAAGAAGAAAGAAATATGGAAAGGAAGAGTTTCACAAGGTCATTTGTGCTACAAATGTGATTGGCAAGTACAGTAAATAGCTTCTGATGTTACTTTGGTTTCCTGTTTTATTCAGTGTTATTGTGTTTTTTTGTATGCTTTTTTTAAAAGGTTGTGTGGTAGACTATTGTAGACAATCTTACATTCTTGGTGGGAAAAGATAATACTTAACGTCTTAAAACCTTGACATTGCAGACTACTGTAAAGTGAACTGTGACACTATATACCAACGGTTTCCCAGGCATTCATGATACATACCTAAGCGCCACTCAAACATGAAATAACAGCTCTGCGACAAGTTGTCGTATTACTCTAGCCTAGCATGCCTATGAAAAATATTTTTCATAACATGTTCGACATTGGGTAAAGGGTAACGGCTGCTGAGTTGTTGTGTATAGTCTACCGTTCAAAAGTTTGGGGTCACTTAGAAATGTCCTTGTTTTTGAAAGAAAATCAATTTTTTGGTCCATTAAAATAACATCAGATTGATCAGAAATACAGTGAAGCCATTGTTAATGTTGTAAATTACAATTGTAGCTGGAAACGGCTGATTTTTAATGGAATATCTACATAGGCGTACAGAGGCCCATTATCAGCAACCATCACTCCTGTGTTCCAATGCCACGTTGTGTTAGCTAATCCAAGTTTATAATTTTAAAAGGCTAATTGATCATTTGAAAACCCTTTTGCTATTATGTTAGCACAGCTGAAAACCTTTGTGCTGATTAAAGAAGCAATAAAACTGTCCTTCTTTAGACTAGTTGAGTATCTGGAACATCAGCATTTGTGGGTTCGATTACAGGCACAAAAAACTTTCTGAAACTCGTCAGTCTATTCTTGTTCTGAGAAATGAAAGCTATTCCATGTGAGAAATTGCCAAGAAATTGAAGATCTCATACAGCGCTGTGTACTACTCCCTTCACAGAACAATGTAAACTGGCTCCAACCAGAATAGAAAAGGGAGTGGGAGGCCCTGGTGCACAACTGAGCAAGAGGACAAGTACATTAGAGTGTCTAGTTTGAGAAACAGACGCCTCACAAGTCCTCACAAGTCCTCAACTGGCAGCTTCATTAAATAGTACCCACAAAACACCAGTCTCAACATCAACATCAACATCATCAGATTACCTCAACAAATTGACAACTAGAATGCCAAAGGTCTGCAAGGCTGTAATTGCTGCAAATGGAGGACACAATTATTATTTCAATTAAAAATCATTATTTATAACCTTGTCAACGTCTTGCCTATATTTGCTATTCATTTTGCAACTCATTTCATGTATGTTTTCATGGAAAACAAGGACATTTCTAAGTGACCCCAAACTTCTGAACGGTAGTGTATGTAGCGCGTATGTACAGTATACTGAACAAAATGATGAACGCAACATGTAAAGTGTTGGTCCCATGTTTCATGGGCTGAAATAAAAGACCCACAAAAAGCTTATTTCTCTCAAATTTTGTGCACAAATTTGTTTACTTCACTGTAGTGAACATTTCAACTTTTCAACTGCCAAGATAATCCATCCACCTGACAGGTTTGGTATATCAAGAAGTTGATTAAACAGCATGATCATTACACATGTGCACCTTATGCTGGGGACAATGAAAGGCCACTATAATGTGTGGAGTTTTGTCACACAACACAATGCCACACTGCCCTATCAAGCAAAACGGCACTAACTGCTCATAGCGTGGAACTGAGAAAAATGTATTTTATTTACTGTGGTTTCACAGTAACTTTATGCAGTTGCTGCTAACATGACCCACATTTTCTCCAAAACACAAAACAATAGAGGCAGGATACTTGTCCACATGATTAAGCATGTATCAATGTAGCAGTAATGACATTAACTCATTTTCGACCAAATGAGCAGTTACTAACATTTTGCTTGGTAGGGAAGCACTGATGTCTCAAGTTTTGAGGGAGCATGCAATTGGCATGCTGACAGCAGGAATTCTACCAGAGCAGTTGCCAGAGAATTGAATGTTAATTTCTCTACCATAAGCACATAAGCAACGTCGTTTTAGAGAATTTGGCAGTACGTCCAACCGGCCTCACAACTGCAGACCACGTGTAACCACGACAGCCCAGGACCTCCACATCCGTCTTTTTCACCTGCGGGATGGTCTGAGACAAGCCACCCGGACAGCTGATAATTATGTGGGTTTGCACAACCGAAGAATATCTGCTCAAACTGTCAGAAACCGTGTCAGGGAAGCTCACCTGCTTGCTTGCCCAGGGTCTTGACTTGACTGCAGTTCGGCGTTATAACCGACTTCAAGTGGGCAAATGCTATCCTTCGATGGCCACTGGCACGCTGGAGACGTGTGCTCTTCGCAGATTAATCCCGGTTTCAACTGTACCAGGCTGTCACATCCTGACCTTAGTTCCTTTTTTATGTCTCTGTTTTTAGTTTGGTCAGGGCGTGAGTTGGGGTGGGCATTCTATGTTGTGTATTCTAGGTTTTGTATTTCTGTGCTTGGCCTGGTATGGTTCCCAATCAGAGGCAGCTGTCGATCGTTGTCTCTGATTGAGAACCATACTTATGCAGCCTATTTTCCCACTTTGATGATGTGGGTAGTTAATTTCTGTTTAGTGTTTTTGTTGCACCTTACAGAACTGTTTGTTTGTCGGTTTGTTGTTTTTGTTCAGTATTCATCTTTATTAAAATTATTATGAATACGTACCACGCTGCACTTTGGTCCTCTTCTCCTTCTCCCGATGACAATCGTTACACAGGCAGATGGCAGACAGCGTGTATGGCGTCGGGTGGGCGTGCGGTTTGCTGATGTCAACGTTGTAAACAGAGTGCCCCATTTTATTTTTAAAAATGTCATCTTTATTTAGCCAGGTAGGCTTGTTGAGAACAAGTTCTCATTTACAACTGCGACCTGGCCAAGATAAAGCACAGCAGTTCGACACATACAGTGCCTTGCGAAAGTATTCGGCCCCCTTGAACTTTGCGACCTTTTGCCACATTTCAGGCTTCAAACATAAAGATATACAACTGTATTTTTTTGTGAAGAATCAACAACAAGTGGGACACAATCATGAAGTGGAACGACATTTATTGGATATTTCAAACTTTTTTAACAAATCAAAAACTGAAAAATTGGGCGTGCAAAATTATTCAGCCCCCTTAAGTTAATACTTTGTAGCGTCACCTTTTGCTGCGATTACAGCTGTAAGTCGCTTGGGGTATGTCTCTATCAGTTTTGCACATCGAGAGACTGAATTTTTTTCCCATTCCTCCTTGCAAAACAGCTCGAGCTCAGTGAGGTTGGATGGAGAGCATTTGTGAACAGCAGTTTTTAGTTCTTTCCACAGATTCTCGATTGGATTCAGGTCTGAACTTTGACTTGGCCATTCTAACACCTGGATATGTTTATTTTTGAACCATTCCATTGTAGATTTTGCTTTATGTTTTGGATCATTGTCTTGTTGGAAGACAAATCTCCGTCCCAGTCTCAGGTCTTTTGCAGACTCCATCAGGTTCAGATCAGATTCTTCCAGAATGGTCCTGTATTTGGCTCCATCCATCTTCCCATCAATTTTAACCATCTTCCCTGTCCCTGCTGAAGAAAAGCAGGCCCAAACCATGATGCTGCCACCACCATGTTTGACAGTGGGGATGGTGTGTTCAGCTGTGTTGCTTTTACGCCAAACATAACGTTTTGCATTGTTGCCAAAAAGTTCAATTTTGGTTTCATCTGACCAGAGCACCTTCTTCCACATGTTTGGTGTGTCTCCCAGGTGGCTTGTGGCAAACTTTAAACGACACTTTTTATGGATATCTTTAAGAAATGGCTTTCTTCTTGCCACTCTTCCATAAAGGCCAGATTTGTGCGACTGATTGTTGTCCTATGGACAGAGTCTCCCACCTCAGCTGTAGATCTCTGCAGTTCATCCAGAGTGATCATGGGCCTCTTGGCTGCATCTCTGATCAGTCTTCTCCTTGTATGAGCTGAAAGTTTAGAGGGACGGCCAGGTCTTGGTAGATTTGCAGTGGTCTGATACTCCTTCCATTTCAATATTATCGCTTGCACAGTGCTCCTTGGGATGTTTAAAGCTTGGGAAATCTTTTTGTATCCAAATCCGGCTTTAAACTTCTTCACAACAGTATCTCGGACCTGCCTGGTGTGTTCCTTGTTCTTCATGATGCTCTCTGCGCTTTTAACGGACCTCTGAGACTATCACAGTGCAGGTGCATTTATACGGAGACTTGATTACACACAGGTGGATTGTATTTATCATCATTAGTAATTTAGGTCAACATTGGATCATTCAGAGATCCTCACTGAACTTCTGGAGAGAGTTTGCTGCACTGAAAGTAAAGGGGCTGAATAATTTTGCACGCCCAATTTTTCAGTTTTTGATTTGTTAAAAAAGTTTGAAATATCCAATAAATGTCGTTCCACTTCATGATTGTGTCCCACTTGTTGTTGATTCTTCACAAAAAAATACAGTTTTATATCTTTATGTTTGAAGCCTGAAATGTGGCAAAAGGTCGCAAAGTTCAAGGGGGCCGAATACTTTCGCAAGGCACTGTACATCAACACAGTTACACATGGAATAAACAAACATACAGTAGAAAAAATAAAGATCTATATACAGTGAGTGCAAATGAGGTAAGATAAGGGAGGTAAGGCAATAAATAGGCCATGGTGGCGAAGTAATTACAATATAGCAATTAGACACTGGAATGGTAGATGTGCAGAAGATGAATGTGCAAGTAGAGATACTGGGGTGCAAAGGAGCAAAATAAATAAATACAGTATGGGGATGAGGTAGTTGGATGGGCTATGTACAGGTGCAGTGCTCTGTGAGCTGCCCTGACAGCTGGTGCTTAAAGCTAGTGAGTTAGATATGGGTCTCCAGCTTCAGTGATTTTTGCAGTTCGTTCCAGTCATTGGCAGCAGAGAACGGGAACGGAAACGCGGCCAAAGGAGGAATTGGCTTTGGGGGTGACCAGTGAGATATACCTGCTGGAGCGCGTGCTACGGGTGGGAGCTGCTATGGTGACCAGTGAGCTGAGATAAGGTGGGGCTTTACCTAGCAGAGACTTGTAGATGACCTGGAGCCAGTGGGTTTGGCTACGCGTATGAAGCGGTGGCCAGCCAATGAGAGCGTACAGGTCGCAGTGGTGGGTAATATATGGGGCTTTGGTGACAAAACGGATGGCACTGTGATAAACTGCATCCAATTTGTTGAGTAGAGTGTTGGAGGCTATTTAATAGATGACATCGCCGAAGTCAAGGATCGGTAGGATGGTCAGTTTTACGAGGGTATGTTTGGCAGCATGAGTGAAGGATGCTTTGTTTGCGAAATAGGATGCCAATTCTAGATTTAATTTTGGATTGGAGATGCTTGGTTTGAGTTTGGAAGGAGAGTTTACAGTCTAGCCAGACACCTAGGTATTTGTAGTTGTCCACATAGTCTAAGTCAGAACCCATGGTGGCGGTGGGGTTGTGGTAAGGGCCGGCATAAGCTATGGACAACGAATACAATTGCAATTTATCAATTGCAATTTGAATGCACAGAGATACCTTGACAAGATCCTGAGGCCCATTGTCGTGCCATTCATCCTCCGCCACCACCTCATATTTCAGCATGATAGTGCACGGTCTCATATCGCATATATTCCAGTTCTTCCATGGCCTGCATACTCACCAGACATGTGTACGACAGTGTTTTCCAGTTTCTGCCAATATCCAGCAACTTCACACAGCAATTGAAGAGGGGTAGAACAACATTCCACAGGCCACAATCAACAGCCTGATATAGTATATGCGAAGGAGATGTGTCGTGAGGCATGAGGCAAATGGACCTACCTTTTTTGTTGTTGTTGGTATCTGTGACCAACAAATGCATATTTGTATTCCCAGTTATGTGAAATCCATAGATTAGGATCCTAATGAATTTCTGATTTCCTTATATGAGCTATAACACAGTAAAATCTTTGAAATTGTTGCATTTTGCATGCATTTATATCTTGTTCAGTGTACTTCAAATGGTTTAGCTTAAACACAACATTAGCTAAATATACCTAGCATATTAATCCCGCAGACCCAGGCCCTTGCTGAGTGACATGGCTGTGGACAGAGATAATTGCTGTCACAGGGGAGTGTCGACAAGGTCTGACAAACTGGGAAGCTACCACAACAAATCACTGTTCTCTCCAAGCATAGTCGATATAATGAGCCTAGACCCTGGGGTACCTGTGTGTGGGCCGTGTGGTGTGTTTGCTGTGTGTACAGTACATGCTTTTGTGTGTGTGGGTGTGAGCCATGTGTGTTTGTGTGTGGCACATGCAATTGGAATAAGGGAGGAGGAGTAGGAAGACGAGGAGGAGGAACCAGGGAGAATCCCCTAGAGAACATTATTGATTACCATTGGCATGCTTCTCTCTTTCTCTCCCTCCCCTCTCTCTCTTTCCTTCTTTCCCTCCCTCGCTCTCTTTCCTTGTCTTCCTATCTCTCTCTCCATCTTTCTTCCTCGCTACCTCTTTCTAACAGCTACAGTTTATTTATATGGTTTTGCAGGGGCTGTGTTGTTTTGTTTGGTGCTGTGCTGTACTCCAGAGAGACAATCGTACTCCGCCTTCTGTAAACCATGCTTGCTGGAGCTCTTCCCATGTGCATCAATGCAAGCAGCTGTAGCATTCGGTGGAATTTCCAAAGGCACCAGAGGCTTGACACATTCCATTATGCACCACCGCTGTATACTTGTGTTCGAGAAGCTGAAATGGTCTAACCACACGGACACCGTAGTGAAGAAGGCACGACAGCGACTCTTCAACCTCAGGATGCTGAGGACATTTGGCCTGTCCCCCGAGGGCTCTCACAGTGTTCTACAGGAGCACCATCAAGAGCATACTGTCAGGCTGCATCACAGCCTGGTACGGCAACTCCACTCCCGCGGACCGCAAGGCTCTTCACAGGGCGATACGTGCAGTCGAACGCACCATTGGGCACACGGTGCCTGCCCAACAGGACACCTACAACACCAGGTGTTGCATGAAGGCCAAGAAGATCACCAGGGACCACAGTCCCCTAAGCCACGCCCTGTTCTCCCCGCTTCAATCACTCAGACGCAGGCAGTACAGGAGCATCATGGCAAAAAAAAAAAAAAAAAAAAAAAAAAAAAGACTGGCCAATAGTTTCCACCCTCAGACCATCAGGCTGCTGAATAGCCACCTCTAGTCAGATACCTGCTCCCCTCCCCCTGCTCCTCCCCCTATGGACACCCTCAACTCTCACCTATCTTACCCCTGCTACTCCCCCTATGGACATTCTTTCTCCTCTCCGCCCCAACGGACATTACTCTGCCCCCACCCCAACGACATTCATCACTGTTGCTGTTGTTAATATTTATATTATTACTTTTTGGTTTGATTTCACTCAATGATCATGCTTCTGCTCCCCCTATGGTCATTCCACCTCACCCCCTCAACAGTCTTTACCCTGCCTCCACCCCAATGGACATTTATTTATTCATCTCTGCCTCAGTTGTTATTATGAATATAGTGCTATTTCTATAGTTTTTTTGTATTACCATTTTCATTATTTTATTTCACTAGTTCTGCATGTTGGAGCTCGAAGCATAAGAGTTTCACTGTACGCTGCAATCACACCTGCAACCCTGTGACTATTAAACAATCTGAATCAGTTTCAAACCGCCACTTGGCTATACTCTGAAAAAAGCTATGGTCTCAAGATGCAATGGTCTCAAGATGATGCAATGCATCCTTCTTTCCCTGGATTGCGTTCTTGTTAATGACAAGCGTTTAGATTTAGATTGAATTGGGACCTCTGTCTTGAATGAACCGCCGCCTGAGTGATAAATTGCATTTTATGGTCTCAAAACACTTTCCATTGTATATTAGGTAAATTACCCCATCCACCACCAATGTGTAGCACCTGCCGGAATACTCGACAGCACGTGGGCTTTCACGGTGGAGAACGAGGAGTAATGGTGTCTGTTTGGAAGCTAGGGATGATAACATGGCCATGGTGGTGAAGAGGTTAGCTGCTAGCCGGGAGCTCTCTATTCACCATGAAGGGGAAACATTATAGTATTGGGGACGAGAGCATCTTAATATTCAAGGCCCTTTAGCCTTTCAAGACAGTAGTAGGGGGATGTAGGATGTAGCTTGCTAGCACTACCAGGATATATTCAAGAGCTCCACTGGTCCTCAGGCTGTGTATCAGATGCTCTCCTGTGTGCCTCCATTTTTTGTTTTTGGGGGGGGGGGGGGGGTGATACAAATGCATGACTGATAGTTTGCATCTAAGAGTATTATTATTTATGATCCCTGGCTCTACTCTAGAAGGAGATACTGTATATTACTCTGCAACAACTGCAGAGTCCGTATAGTCATCATTTATTTTGTCTATTCAAATGCTGAGAATAGCATTACTGGCTTTGCTGCTTTCTTCTGTCATAAATTACCGCCACACTTTTTTGTATGATGACACCAAATCACATCCTGAAACATGTGCTCCTGTGATGCTTTCTTACATTGCTTGGGAATAGGAGTGTCTAAGTTCCAATATCTGAGACCTGGATAGAAATGACAGATTTACCCACTAGCACAACAAACTATAAATGCATACCGAAAGATTTTCCCTTTATCTATTCCAACTCCCACATATACAAACAGATTGTGGGAGATGTGACAGAGCGGAGGGACATATTTGGCAGATAATACATACAGCATTACTGTGGGGACTCCTGGATAGTGATCTATAACATCTGGAGTATAGAGATGATGTTCTGAATACTGATATGTAAGAAGATACAAATCAGTAGCCTGGTCCCAGATCTGATTGTGCCGTCTTGCCAACTCCTATGGTCATTGTCATATAGGAGTTGGCGAGACCAAACAAACAGATTATGGGAACAGGGTAAAAAAAAACTGTTGTTTGGCACCAGTTTTAGCTATAGACACCAGAAGGCCTCAGGGGCGATTCAGCTCCCTCTTTCAACCCACTTAACAAAGAATGAACAATCTGCTTAGACTCACTAATTGTATTTAGCCTTTATTTAACTAGGCAAGTCAGTTAAGAACAAATTCTTATTTACAATGACGGCCTACTCCAGCCAAACCCCGACGACGCTGTGCCAATAGTGCGCCGCCCCTATGGGACTCTCAATCACAGCCGGATGTGATACAGCCTGGATTCGAAGCTGGCATTATAGTGACACCTTTAGCACTGAGATGTAGTGTCTTAGACCGCTGCGCCACTCGGGAGCCCAATCATTTGTCTTAGTTTGGTGTTGAACCAACTCGCTGCTAGTGAGAGATTCAAAAGGACGAGTCCTTTACTGAGTTGATGAATTAGTCCAATTAATCACTGGTAATTATGCAGAAGCATAATTACTGAACACCATTGCAATATTTTCCATGCCGAAAGTGGAATAAACAATTGGTTTTAATACACATCTACATCTGATTACAAATGTACTGGGTTTCTCTTAACGTTACAGAACTGCTGAGATGTAGCCTATAGTCTTTAAGTATGGTGAATTGTTCTTAGCTGCTTGCAAGAAACGACTTGCGGTGATCAACAACTTCAACCTTTCATCAAATTCAGATTGAACCTGATGATGTGGGACCCAACCTGTCCCTAATTGAATAGTCAATAAAAACCTTGATGTTATTTTTTTGGGGGGGGGAAATGCTCTGTTTTTACCACTGCTAGAAATCATCTCGCATTGTGCTGTAAAACGGGCTATCATCCAATTCATAACACTGCATGATGCGTAATACCCCCTCTGCCAAAATACAGGTTGGTTAGAAATAAATAGGGCTACATTTCAGTGCTGAGACCCTTTTGATATGCAGCTCGTCCACTAGCCACAACGCCTCTGTGGTGTCATGTAAACAACAAACTCCCTACTGAAATTGAACTGAAAATACACCCGTATTTCTTAGTGATGGGCATTCCGACTCTTTTCGAATGAGCATCATCATTTGGCTCCGTTCACGTAAAAGAGACGCATCATTAGGCTCCCAACCGGCTCTTAATTCAAAATGCTTGAAAATCACTCATGTAAAGCCCAAAAAGTAGGCTACCATTATGTCAGATCGTGATATGCATGTTCAAGTACTTTTTATCTGGACAAATTATTCAATTTTTAAAATTGTTTTTACACATAAGCGTGGACCAGAATGACGTGTTCTCCCCACTATTTATGGTTCTGCAGTGAGAATTTACCATCTTCAGATAATGATTTTGTAACTTATTTGCAGATAATCATTGTTTGAAGCTCAAAAAGCAGTAGTAGCACTATGTAAATCAGGAAGCCACATGAACAGCTCTTTCAACGATGCGATTTGCTTCCCAAAGTTCTTCAAAAAGAGCTATTAGCTGGCAAACGACCCATTACTAGTATTTCTCCCCTCAAACGTTTTTGTCATGTGAATGTGAGTAGAAAAGTGGGGCAGTGTTTTAAACGTGCCGTATTTATGCAAATGTATGGAATTAAGTTGTCTTGCCAATTGGGACGTTTAATTACATACATTTCCCCCGGGATATGATCTAGTTAATTGCCGATAAAGAGAGCGAGATTCCTAAGTTTAAGGTGAAATTTAGTACACCATGAGGAAAGGAAGGAGACATGTTGGTGCTGATATTTTTTTAACTCTGGAAATCGGTCAATTTAAATAAATTAATCAGGCCCTAATCTATGGATTTCACATGACTGGGCAGGGGCGCAGCCATGGGTAGCCCTGAGGGGTCATAAGCCTACCCACTGGGGAGGCAGGCCCAGCCTATCAGAATTAGTTTTTCCTGCTGTCGAGGTGACTGGTCTCAGACGATCCCTGTAGGTGAAGAAGCCGGATGTGGAGGTCCTGGGCTGGCGTGGTTACACGTGGTCTGCGGTTTTGAGGCTGGCTGGACATACTGCCAAACAATGTTTGACGTTACTTTTGGTGGATAAATTAATATTTAATTCTCTGGCAACAGCTCTTGTGGACATTCCTGCAGTCAGCATGCCAATTGTACGCTCCCTCAACACTTGAGACATCTGTGGCATTGTGTGTTGTGTGACAAAACAGCAAATTTGTGCATTTTAGAGAAATAAGATTTTTGTGCGTATGGAAAAAGTCTGGGATCTTTTATTTCAGTCCATGAAACATGGGGCCAACACTTTATATGTTGCGTTTATATTTTTGTTCAGTATACATTTGTATCCAATTGTGTGCCGAGTTTGCCTTGCAGCATTGCAGAGGCAGTTGCTGTGTGTTCTGTATACGTTGGACTTGACGGAAATAGTTGGTCAAAAACTGTGAATGTACATTTTTGTTACACACATATCCAGTAAAAATGTTGGATTATATCATTTAAAAAGTTTGACTGCAGAATTCATGACGCATGATTGATGCAGACACTTTTGGTCTGATCGAGGCTTAAGGGTCAAAGCGAAAATCGTCAGTGGAAACAAAAACAAAACGACTCCACACCCATTTTGGTAAAAATACAAGGGACGGTGCTGGAGAAATGTAACCACTCTCAAATTCATAGACAGAGCTATGGATGCAAGGACTGACCATCCGGGATATCAAAATTATAGTTTTAAGCATGTTTTGAGGCTATATTGTGTTTGCTTACATTTACTTTGTTGACAAACATTGGAGTAAAACTAGTTTATATTTTGGGTTATGATGGGGTAAGACAGTTGAACTAAGCTCATGAGATGTTTATGAGTTATTTTCTCAAACAAACAGTAGGTACATATGTGACTGGCCACCTCTATTTGGTCTTATGTTGCAAAATTCTAAATAGTGTTTTTTACATTGGATAAAAGTAGAGACGTAGAACTACAAAATGTGACCCGTTTCAGGAAGCTACTGTAGGTGTATGTCGCACGTCACTACTTCACAGTTTCTTTTATAATTTGTTTGTTGTCATGTGCCTTAATAATAAACTTATATGCCTTCTGTAAATATGAATAAAATTGTTAAATTATGAGCCTAGTTGGTTTTAGCCACAGAAGAAGACAGGAACCTTCCCGCTAGCCATGATTGGCTAAGATAATGGATGGGCTGGACATGCTGAGAGATGAGTTCGGATTGGTCTTCCATGTAGCAGTCGTCTGTCTATAACATGAGCTGCTCCGTATGTGCAGATAATCCTTGCTACTGCAGCTTTTTTGAAAGATATAATGTTAGCCCTGGAGATCTGCAAAAGTGTTGCTACTGGTCTTAACAACATTGCTATTAATAAAGGCCAGTGTGGGAAAGTTGTGATGGACTACTTTCTGCAATTACGTTCAAATGCCTCTCTTGTGAAGTAGTGACGTGCCTGAAACGGGCCACAATTTCTAAGTCAACAAATGGATGTAGCAACTGTTGATTTCCCCTTTAAGATTGGGGTTAGGGCAGAGAGGAAGAGGTGAAGCAAGAAGGTTTATTCCGCACAAAATCTATGTTTAAGCAGATCATAGATTATTAGTAAGTGAGGAATTTTTGTATGGGGGGCGGGGAATAAAAATCAGTTGCAATTTTGACACGAGGCTTATTTGATCTAATAGAAGTTTCGTAACGTCTATTCTCGACAGACCAGATGTGCCATCTTTCCATATTTCTACACCTCTAAAAACATAGACTGCCAGATTATATTCCAAGCAATGAAACACCAGTTGAAAGTGATTTTATGGTATGTTCATGATGCCATGCCCTTATCAAAGCTTGAGTTGGCACAGCTCATCTGCTGGCTGAGATATGTCATAATGAAGGTTTCGTCGTTATACTTTCTCTCAAGCATGTGCTTTTCAATTTATACGATTGTAGGCTACATTGACATGGTTTGGCAATGGCTATAGAACTGCCATTGTTTACTTTTGGTAGTTACTTTTTTGTTGTTGCTTTTATTAGTTTTCATTTTACCACAAGGACATCTATAGCATAACACCATCAGCATTTTATTTCACCTTTATTTAACCAGGTAGGCAAGTTGAGAACAAGTTCTCATTTACAATTGCGACCTGGCCAAGATAAAGCAAAGCCGTTCGACACGAACAACTACACAGAGTTACACATGGAGTAAAACAGACATACAGTCAATAGTACAGTAGAAAAATAAGTCTATATACAATGTGAACAAATGAGGTGAGATAAGGGAGGTAAAGGCAAAAAAAAGGCCATGGTGGCGAAGTAAATACAATATAGCAAGTAAAACACTGGAATGGTAGATTTGCAGTGGAAGAATGTGCAAAGTAGAGATAGAAATAATGGGGTGCAAAGGAGCAAAATAAATAAATACAGTAGGGGAAGAGGTAGTTGTTTGGGCTAAATTATAGATGGGCTATGTACAGGTGCAGTTTAATTTAACAAAAGTAAGTGCTCGAGTATAACCAACACACTGAATAATACTCATTGATTGAAAGGGACGGCAGTCTGGCCTCACAATGAATAGCCTTTGAGAGTTTTCTTTTTCTCAGCAAATTAACTCTTAAAGGGACTACGACATAGAGTGTACATCCCAAATGGCACCCTATTCCCTATGTAGTGCACTACTTTTGACCTGGTTACATAAAGCTCTGGTCAAAAGTTGTGCACTATATAGGGATTAGGGTGCCATTTGGGACGCAAGCAGAGTCTCACATAGAACACCATGGATTCATGAACCATGAAAAGAGGAAAGTGTAGTCTCATAAGGAGGGCAGACGGGAGTTCTGTGAAGGCTCCCGAGATAATTTTCCTATCATCCCTCTAGCGCTGTCAGGCGGTCTGATCTGTACATCTCTCTCCATCACATTTTCAGGGTTAGAGGGCAGTCCACATACTGTGGCTGTCAGTATGAGGCCCTCTCAGCAGCAGTATGTTATGGAGATGTTGTACTAACAGAGGCACAGAGCATGTGATATTTAAGTATGACATTGTACCATGTAAAGCGCTACTGTATGTGTCGATAACATAGGGCCTTGGAGCATGTCTGTTTTAACTTGTCATTGTTATTTCATGTACATTAATGCAGTACCCTGTCTGTCTCTGTCTACCAAATGCCCGGTCTTTTCTCTCCCTTCTTTCTTCTCTCTCTCTCCTTTCCTATCGCTCTCCCTCTCTCTGACTATGATTCCCTTCTGACTTCTCTCTCAGGGGTATGAGGAGAGACAGCGGTATAATCATCTTCTAATTCCCAGCTGTTCTAATATTCTGATCATGGTGGATGGTAATGGATGACTTGCACCAACCTGTCTTAAGTGATTGGAGCGGCAGCACACAACGCTTCAGAGCAGTTTTATTCATGACCTGCCCTACTTTGAGCTCAAGAGCTGATTAAAAAGATCTGCTGTTGTTCTACAGTTGGGAATAGAAGTGCGGGAGAAAAACAATAATCACATATTTAGCCATGCAAATCGAGTCTTCTAGTCTTGGTTGAGCATGCCGGGCAATGCATTTCCTGGCATTGCCTTGGGATTGTGTGTGTTGTGTTTAGATGTATGTGTGCACCAAATAATCCTGTTGTGTTTTTTGTTTATGCTACTCACTTTCTCAATTTTTTCTTTCTTTCTTCCTTTGTCTTTCTCTCTCCTCCTTCTTTCTCTGACAGTTGGGGGGTTGTGGAATACTGGGCGTGGGGGTATGGCTGTCAGTGACCCAGGGCAACTTTGCCACACTCTCCTCATCCCTCCCATCCCTCTCAGCAGCCAATCTACTCATTGCGGTCGGGACCATCATCATGGTGATTGGTTGCCTCGGCTGTGTCGGAGCTGTCAAAGAAAGTCGTCCGCTATTGCTGAGTGTGAGTATCTAACAAAGAGTATTTGCCACTCTTGTTGACAAAAAGAACCGCGATAATTCGTTTTTATACACATTCCCATTTCTGCAGTAAGCATCATGTTGTATTCACATTTTTTTAATTGTAATTTAGCAGATGCTTTTATCCAAAGCAACATACAGATGTCAACATCAACAGACAGTGACATATTATGTAGTTTCAGTATATGTGGCCAATGCGGGAACTTTAGACCAGCATTCATAATTCCAAGCACCATGAAGATCTTTCCATTAAAAACACTATTTCAAGTCATAATTGTCTCTGGTTGCCAAGAACAAGTCTCGCATCGTATAACAAACCATATAGTTGATTTACTTGGAATGACTAAAAGTCTGTTAACTTAGCCTTTAAACCTAGCAATTAAATAAAGTTTGACAGCAGCGCAGCAGGTGGCTCAATTACTGGCCCCATGGGAGCGACCATCAAACATATCGTAGCGCTAAAGCCCCTCATTAGTATCAGCCTTGACATTCTCCCAGAATGCCTAGCCGGTTGGACCGCTGTGTCGATTTGATAGGAAGACGATGTTCGCAAAGGCTTTTTCGCAGCGACTGACGAATCATCTTGAGCCTTCACATCGATTTCGAAATAGACAGCTCTAACCCTCTGCTTTCATTAGAAGAGCAATTAGAGATTTGATACCTGAACTGATCATTGAGGGGAGATGGATTAAGATTTGACCGTGGTAATTGTTGAAGTGCTGTGGTGCTTCGTGCCTGATATGTATCGGGGTTAAAAGTAATACGGTTGAGTGGTAATTTGTAACATGGCAATAACTTGTTGTGGGCAGCGTTTTACAACAGTTGTGTACTGAACGTCTTGTCAGTCTATTAGTGAGGATGTGTTTTCATGTTTTATTCCATTATCTCCATGAGATTCATTGGAGAATACAAAGCTTTTTTCCAATATCCACACTAACAGATCACTTAGAATGCATGCCAATTACATTGATTCATTCTAAGTGATACAGAATGTGATTATGGACATGTAGCCTTGCCAGTGGCGATTTTAGCATGTAAATCTTGGCGTGGCAAAAAAACAAACATGTTTTTAGATGCATGCCAGCAAACCCACTACACAACACTAAACAATACATTAATTGCACTATAACGGTGACAAACTGTGCCCACACACTTTTAGGGCCTACATAAAGCTGTCCCAACAGCAGAGTCCCAACACCTTACCACTGCTACACCTGGCTTTCAGGAGAGCCTTGTCTGGCAGCGAAATAGTTAATTCTGCCACACCTTCTCCCGCTCTCCTTCTCTGGTGCTAGAGGGTGCCAGGCTGCCCTTAATTTCGCACACCTGTCACCATCATTAAGCGCAGCAGCGCAATATTAGACTCACCTGGACTCCATTACTTTGTTGATTACCCCCTCTATATCTGTCTGCTCCTCAGTTTGTTCCCTGTGTCAGCATTGATGTTGTTATTTTTCCCCTTTCTAGACTCGGTTCCTGTTCTGTCTCATGTCCATTGTTTATTAAATGTTCTCCCTGTACCCTCGTCTCCAGCTTCGATCCTCACACATTCAGCCTCATTTACTGCTTTTGAAAAAAACATAGCTGATATCAAATCAAATTTATTTATACAGTGCCTTGCGAAAGTATTCGGCCCCCTTGAACTTTGCGACCTTTTGCCACATTTCAGGCTTCAAACATAAAGATATAAAACTGTATTTTTTTGTGAAGAATCAACAACAAGTGGGACACAATCATGAAGTGGAACGACATTTATTGGATATTTCAAACTTTTTTAACAAATCAAAAACTGAAAAATTGGGCGTGCAAAATTATTCAGCCCCTTTACTTTCAGTGCAGCAAACTCTCTCCAGAAGTTCAGTGAGGATCTCTGAATGATCCAATGTTGACCTAAATGACTAATGATGATAAATACAATCCACCTGTGTGTAATCAAGTCTCCGTATAAATGCACCTGCACTGTGATAGTCTCAGAGGTCCGTTAAAAGCGCAGAGAGCATCATGAAGAACAAGGAACACACCAGGCAGGTCCGAGATACTGTTGTGAAGAAGTTTAAAGCCGGATTTGGATACAAAAAGATTTCCCAAGCTTTAAACATCCCAAGGAGCACTGTGCAAGCGATAATATTGAAATGGAAGGAGTATCAGACCACTGCAAATCTACCAAGACCTGGCCGTCCCTCTAAACTTTCAGCTCATACAAGGAGAAGACTGATCAGAGATGCAGCCAAGAGGCCCATGATCACTCTGGATGAACTGCAGAGATCTACAGCTGAGGTGGGAGACTCTGTCCATAGGACAACAATCAGTCGTATATTGCACAAATCTGGCCTTTATGGAAGAGTGGCAAGAAGAAAGCCATTTCTTAAAGATATCCATAAAAAGTGTTGTTTAAAGTTTGCCACAAGCCACCTGGGAGACACACCAAACATGTGGAAGAAGGTGCTCTGGTCAGAACTTTTTGGCAACAGTGCAAAACGTTATGTTTGGCGTAAAAGCAACACAGCTGAACACACCACCCCCACTGTCAAACATGGTGGTGGCAGCATCATGGTTTGGGCCTGCTTTTCTTCAGCAGGGACAGGGAAGATGGTTAAAATTGATGGGAAGATGGATGGAGCCAAATACAGGACCATTCTGGAAGAAAACCTGATGGAGTCTGCAAAAGACCTGAGACTGGGACGGAGATTTGTCTTCCAACAAGACAATGATCCAAAACATAAAGCAAAATCTACAATGGAATGGTTCAAAAATAAACATATCCAGGTGTTAGAATGGCCAAGTCAAAGTCCAGACCTGAATCCAATCGAGAATCTGTGGAAAGAACTGAAAACTGCTGTTCACAAATGCTCTCCATCCAACCTCACTGAACTCGAGCTGTTTTGCAAGGAGGAATGGGAAAAAATTTCAGTCTCTCGATGTGCAAAACTGATAGAGACATACCCCAAGCGACTTACAGCTGTAATCGCAGCAAAAGGTGGCGCTACAAAGTATTAACTTAAGGGGGCTGAATCATTTTGCACGCCCAATTTTTCAGTTTTTGATTTGTTAAAAAAGTTTTAAATATCCAATAAATGTCGTTCCACTTCATGATTGTGTCCCACTTGTTGTTGATTCTTCACAAAAAAATACAGTTTTTTATCTTTATGTTTGAAGCCTGAAATGTGGCAAAAGGTCGCAAAGTTCAAGGGGGCCGAATACTTTCGCAAGGCACTGTATAGCCCTTCGTACATCAGCTGATATCTCAAAGTGCTGTACAGAAACCCAGCCTAAAACCCCAAACAGCAAGCAATGCAGGTGTAGAAGCCCGGTGGCTAGGAAAAACTCCCTAGAAAGGCCAAAACCTAGGAAGAAACCTAGAGAGGAACCAGGCTATGTGGGGTGGCCAGTCCTCTTCTGGCTGTGCCGGGTGGAGATTATAACAGAACATGGCCAAGATGTTCAAATGTTCATAAATGACCAGCATGGTCAAATAATAATAATCACAGGCAGAACAGTTGAAAGTGGAGCAGCAGCACGGCCAGGTGGACTGGGGACAGCAAGGAGTCATCATGTCAGGTAGTCCTGAGGCATGGTCCTAGGGCTCAGGTCCTCCGAGAGAGAGAAAGAAAGAGAGAAAGAGAGAATTAGAGAGGGCATACTTAAATTCACACAGGACACCGGATAGGACAGGAGAAGTACTCCAGATATAACAAACTGACCCTAGCCCCCGACACATAAACTACTGCAGCATAAATACTGGAGGCTGAGACAGGAGGGGTCAGGAGACACTGTGGCCCCATCCGAGGACACCCCCGGACAGGGCCAAACAGGAAGGATATAACCCCACCCACTTTACCAAAGCACAGCCCCCACACCACTAGAGGGATATCTTCAACCACCAACTTACCATCCTGAGACAAGGCCGAGTATAGCCCACAAAGATCTCCGCCACGGCACAACCCAAGGGGGTTGATATGGCTGACTTGCTTAAACAAATGTGGTTTCTACTGACAATTGAGACATACAAACTATGGCATAGTACACAGATTCAGAACCGTTGGATAAATAAAGGGGGCATATGAGCAGACAATGAAAGCTCTTACAATATTCAATGATTATATTTATCTAAAACAGGCTATACATGTGCACCACCAAATCAGGACTGTAGGCAAAATTTGGAGTGGAAAAGGGACCAAATTATTAGGGTGAGGCACATGTGCTTACTAACAGCTTACTGCACAACATACACTTAGTATTACTTTCTTACTGTAGCTACAGTATACATATCTCCCTGGATTATTACATCATTTATGCAGCAGCGTACAATACATTTTTGGACTCAACTTGTTGTGCTGTGCCCACTTGAACAGGAAGGTGGCGCGGCGGTTTTTATTTTTTTAAACCTTTATTTAACTAGGTAAGTCAGTTAAGAACAAATTCTTATTTTCAATGATGGCCTAGGAACAGTGGGTTAACTGCCTGTTCAGGGGCAGAACGACAGATTTGTACCTTGTCAGCTCGGGGGTTTGAACTTGCAGACTTCCGGTCCAACGCTCTAACCACTAGGCTACCCTGCCGCCCCATTGCGAAGAGCTGCTGGCAAACGCAGGAAAGGGCTGTTTGAATGAATGCTTACAAGCCTGCTGCTGCCTACCACCGCTCAGTCAGACTGCTCTATCAAATATCAAATCATAGACTTAATTATAATATAATAAACACACAGAAATACAAGCCTTAGGTCATTCATATGGTCAAATCCGGAAACTATCATTTCGAAAACAAGCCGTTTATTCTTTCAGTGAAATACGGAACCGTTCATTGCACAACCTTCAATGTTATGTCATAATTATGTAAAATTCTGGAAAATGTATTTGTTTGGAAGGAATGGTCTTCACACAGTTCGCAACGAGCCAGGCTGCCCAAACTGCTGCATACTGCTGCATATACCCTGACTCTGCTCTGCTTGACTCTGAACGCAAGAGAAGTGACACAATTTCCCTAGTTAATATTGCCTGCTAACATGAATTTCTTTTCACTAAATATGCAGGTTTAAAAAAATATATACTTGTGTATTGATTTTAAGAAAGGCATTGATGTTGATGGTTAGGTACGTTGGTGCAACAACAGTGCTTTTTTCGCGAATGCGCTTGTTAAATCATCACCTGTTTGGTGAAGTAGGCTGTGATTGGATGATAAATTATCAGGCACCGCATTGATTATTTGCAACGCAGGACAAGCTAGATAAACTAGTAATATCATCAACCATGTGTAGTTAACTAGTGATTATGTTAAGATTGATTGTTTTTTATAAGATATGTTTAATGCTAGCTAGCAACTTGCTCATTGCTGCACTCGCGTAACAGGTGGTCAGCCTGCCACGCAGTCTCCTCGTGGAGTGCAATGTAATTGGCCATAAATCGGGCGTCCAAAAATGCAGATGACCAATTGTTATGAAAACTTGAAATCGGCCCTACTTTCAAGACTACTGGGATCTTGGAAAAAAACAACCCCTACGCTCTGTATTTTCCACTGGCTGCCCCACCACCACAGAAAGCACTGAGCTAAGCTGAAACACCCGCATTTTGGAGCTGCCTTACTCAAGAAAGCAAAAAAGAGACCATGTTTGTGTTGACTACTAGCAGCTTTATTAACTAGAATTATTATTTTTTTTACATTGTTTGCAAACTGATAATATGACATTTATGCCGAAATAACATGCAAACAGGCTAGAAAGATGGGGCTCAAAACAGGCTCTGCCCCACCTGCCCTGAATGACTGGTCGCCATTGAGCCTTGCCCTTGTGCACACATTTCAAGTGGTTTGCTAGTATGCATATTGGAACAAAGCTTTGGGCACACATTCTAAGTAGTTTACTAATATGAAACAGAGCTTATTAATAGCCATTTTGGTGGACTGCCATGCTTTTACACTGTATACTGCTACTTCTAGTCTGACCGCTCTGAAGTGGTCTTGTAGGGACACATTTCAGATCAGTTAACATATTTCAGTCCATTTGAACCAGGTCTCTGTAAACTGGGTTGTCGTGCAAAATGGTCAACATTCCATTATGGTTAACCTGCAGCCGGGGCTCTAAATTATATTTTCATTTGTAGCACCAGAAAATGAGATTTTTTGATTGATTGAGATACAGCCTATATGAATTCTAGCTACATTCAGCACATGTTGTGCCCTAGAAAGAAGAAACTATCCACTGGGCACACTGGTTGAATCAACTTTGTTTCCACGTTATTTCAATGAAATTACGTTGAACCAATGTGTAATAGACATTCAATTGTGTTCTGTGCCCAGTGGGTATTATGTGACTAAAGGCATTTGTTTATTATAAAAGCTAAAATGTTGATACGAATACCTGTCAATGATATTACATAGTTGTTTGTGGAATATTAGTTTTCTACATTGTGTGAAAGCACTGTTTTCCTATTGAGCTGCATAACATTGTACACTGTCTTTTTAGAAAAATGTCAGGTTGGTTATGAAAACATGCAAGAGATCTGTCATTTATTCATTGCTATGAGCTTTTCCCTTTCGTTTTTTAAACCAGTGGTGGAAAAAGTGCTCAATTGTCATACTTGAGTAAAAGTAAAAATACCTTAATAGAAAATGACACAAGTAAAAGTGAGTCACCCAGTAAAATACTACTTGAGTAAAAGTCTAAAAGTATTTGGTTTTAAATATATTTCAGTTTCAAAAGTAAATGGAATTGCTAAAATGTACTTAAGTCTCAAAAGTAAAAGTATAAATCATTTAAAATTCCTTAAATTAAGCAAACCAGACAACACAATTGTCTTGTGTTTTTTATTGACGGATAGCAAGGGACACACTCCAACACTCAGACATAATTTACAAACAAAGCATTTGTGTTTAGTGAGTCTGCCAGATCAGAGACAGTAGTAATGACCTGGGATGTTCTCTTGATAAGTGTGTGAATTGGACCACTTTCCTGTCAAAATGTAACAAGTACTTTTAGGCGTCAGGGAAAATGTATGGCGTAAAAAGTACATTATTTTCTTCAGGAATGTAGTGAAGTAAATGTTGCCAAAAATAAATAGTAAAGTACAGATACCCCCAAAAAACGACTAAAGTAGTGCTTCAAAGTATTTTTTACTTATGTACTTTACAACACTGGTGTAAACAAATGTTTAACGACATGTGAGTAGTTTTAGAATGGCTCAAGACATGGCTTATAAATGTCAAATGTGGTCCCTGCGATCCACTATAGGTAGATAAAAATGAGGTGCTGGTAGTATGGGTCATGCCATTTGACCTGGTTGGGCTATAAGCAAGCCGTTTCCGCTGTATTAATGGTGCAACCATGACGCCATCGACTCTGCACTCGCCTTATCATTACAACAATTATTATCTGAGAGGTTTTTTCCAAGGCGCACAGTGCTCCCAAAATAACACTCCTGGTCGCATACGAACCAATTGGTTGCACTTTAGAGCCCTGTCTGCAGCTAATAACAGCCTCTCTGGAAGCTTCTACCTCCACCACAGACTCACTGCATTAAGTCACAGTCCAGGAGTTAAATCTCTACTAAATCTCTATGGGTGTGAAATGAGACGTGCAAGACTAGCCCCAGGTCAAAGGTGAAGAGCGGAAGGTTGGGTTTTAGTTAGTGGGCCGGAATCTGACATTGGTGCAATCTTTAAAAACACCACAGCCATGCTTTCGCGTAGCCCATCCTTTCAGATCAGTGGCTACACAACGAAGCAAAAGGGCCGCCAGTCGAGAGTAATTTGGGACCTGGCACAGTTGTAACCTTCCCACCACCCTAAGTTAGTTATCGGTCCGACGTAGCTGGATTCCTAAAGGTATTGATTTGGGAGGCACCGTCTGACAGTGGCATGCCTTCAGTTTCTCCCTCTTCCGTCTATCAACAAAGACCCTTGGTAGCTTTCATGCTGAATGGGAATCACAGAGAGTCGATAAACCGCCTGAGATCAGTGGTCGACCAGCAGTTTCATTATATCGCTCTCACTGCCAAGGCATTGATCTCCACTAAACTAGGATATCAAAGCCTGACGAGAGGAGAAACAAGTCATAGCATAAATAACAGGGCTGGTTTGGCTACTGTAGTGGGGGCTACCCTCACAGCCACATACTTTTGTTGTTTTCACATGTACATGAAGTCACCAGCAGTTGTGAGGCATTAAGTGGATGACAAAGGCTTTGCAATACCTAGTCAGTTGCACAACTGAATGCGTCTTCCACGTTTAACCCAACCCCTCTGAATCAGAGAGGTGTGGGTGGCTGCCTTAATTGACATCCATGTTATCCACACCCAGGGAGCAGTTGTTGGTCAACTGTCATGCTCAAGGGCAGAACAGCCCATTTTTCCACCTTGGGGATTTGAACCAGCAACCTTTCAGTTACTAGCCCACCGCTCTTAATCGCTAGGCTACCTGCCGCCCTAACATAGGCCAAGCTCAATGTTGCTTGTTAGTTCACTCAGCAGCATATGGTTCTCATTCGAACTGTGGCATGGGAATGAGTCAACTATCAACTTGATTGATGGATTGCCTGCTATCACATTACAACCAATATCATGTCAGACTGAGACGTTTTAGAGGGAAGGAGGTTCTGGCAGTAGATATGATTACCATTCAATTACCGACTCCCTGACATCCTCTTTAACTGACAGCCAATTGGTTTTCTAACTTCCATCTCAATTGAAGCAACTCAGTTTCTCTGTTTCTAATTTCCTTAATTGATGAATTGTTTTTGGTTTCGACTTCGGTATATTGCAAGAGTACTTTTTTGTCTGATGCCGGCTACAAATTCCATTTGGTTTGTATGAGTTCAGGAGGAGAGAGGGAGGGAGAGAGAGAGAGAGAGAGAGTCAACGAGAGAGAGAGATGAAGTGCACTAGGGCAGAAACCTCTTGGCTGGTGAGAAAATAAAATAAATCACGCACTGACTACGTCGAGCTTGTGACTCGACAAATTTGTTGGATGCATTTTCTGTTTGTTTTGGTTGTGTTTCAGATCATTTTGTGCCCAATAGAAATGAATGGTAAATAATGAATTGTGTCATTTTGGAGTCCCTTTTATTGTAAATAAGAATATAATATGTTTCTAACCACTTTACATGAATGTGGGCGCTAACATGATTATGGATAATCCTAAATGAATCGTGAATGATGAGTGGGAAAGTTTCAGATGCAAAAAATACCCCAAAGACATGTTAACCTCTCACCATTACAATAACGGGGTGTGATATTTGTAGAGTCACATGATGTAATCATTGCGTGTTATGAATATGGGACCAAATACTTTACTTTTTACTACTTTAATAGACATAAGTGAATTCCTCCCAATACTTTTAGTCCCCTAAAATGGGGGTACTATGTACAAAAAGTGCTTTAATTTCTAAACTGTTCAAAATGATAATGGATAAAAATGCCCTCAAATGAAAGCTAACAGTCTGCACTTTAACCTCTTAGTCATTGTATCAATTAAAATTAAAAGTGCCTGAGTACAGAGCCAAATACGTGTGTCACTGTCCCAATACTTTTGCAGCTCACTGTATCACGGCCCAACCTGTCTCTGAGTATTACTGTCCCACTCCTCCACTTCTTCTCTTGTCAGTCTTAAATATATATAAGGCAGAATGATCTAAAGGCGTTCGATCTTCCATGTCTCCTCAACTCACTCTTCCTGACACTTTGTCTGTCCTGCTCCCCTGTCTCCCCGCTCTTCCTTTCTCAAGTTAAATCTCATATTACACAGGCATGTAATATGGCTCTGGCTAGCGTTTCCTGGGCCTGATGGGTCAACTCGTAAAAATCTCTCCTCTCTCTCTCTCTCCCCGCTTTCTCCCTCTCTCTCTCCTGTCCCTCTCTCTCTCTCCTGTCCCTCTCTCCTCTCCCTCTCGCCTCTCTCTCTCCACAGTTCTTCATCCTCCTTCTGCTGATCTTCTTCTTGGAGATTCTGTCCATCATGCTCTTCTTTGTTTACCAAGACCAGGTAAGGCGACGTCTCACTCTTATTTATTTATTTATTTGTATTGTGTTTGATTCCAGTAGCGTTTAAGTCTCACAGAATGTAATAATATAAACTCAGCAAAAAAATAAAAGTCCCTTTTTCAGGACCCTGTCTTTAAAAGATAATTCGTAAAAACCCAAATAACTTCACAGATCTTCATTGTAAAGGGTTTAAACACTGTTTCCCATGCTTGTTCAATGAACCATAAACAATTAATGAACATGCACCTGTGGAACGGTCGTTAAGTCACAAACAGCTTAGGCAATTAAGGTCACAGTTATGAAAACTTAGGACACTAAAGAGGCCTTTCTACTGACTCTGAAAAACATCAAAAGAAATATGCCCAGGGTCCCTGCTCATCTGCGTGAATGTGCCTTAGGCATGCTGCATGAGGACTGCAGATGTGGCCAGGGCAATACATTGCAATGTCCGTACTGTGAGACACCTAAGACAGCGCTTCAGGGAGACAGGACGGACAGCTGATCGTCTTCGCAGTGGCAGACCACATGTAATAACACCTGCACAGGATCAGTACATCCGAACAACACGGGACAGGTACAGGATGGCAACAACAACTGCCCGAGTTACACCAGGAATGCACAATCCTTCCATCAGTGCTCAGACTGTCCGCAATAGACTGAGAGAGGCTGGACTGAGGGCTTGTAGGCCTGTTGTAAGGTAGGTCATCACCAGACATCACCGGCAACAACGTCGCCTATGGGCACAAACCCACCTTTGCTGGACAGGACAGGACTGGCAAAAAGTGCTCTTCACTGACGAGTCGCGGTTTTGTCTCACCAGGGGTGATGGTCGGATTCGCATTTATCGTCAAAGGAATGAGCGTTACACCGAGGCCTGTACTCTGGAGCGGGATCGATTTGGAGGTAGAGGGTCTGTCATGGTGTGTCACAGCATCATCGGACTGAGCTTGTTGTCATTGCAGGGAATTCATCCTCCTCCCTCATGTGGTACCCTTCCTGCAGGCTCATCCTGACATGACCCCCCAGCATGACAATGCCACCAGCCATACTGCTCGTTCTGTGTGCGTGATTTCCTGCAAGACAGGAATGTCAGTGTTCTGCCATGGCCAGCGAAGAGCCCGGATCTCAATCCCATTGAGCATGACTGGGACCTGTTAGATCGGAGGGAGAGGGCTAGGGCCATTCCCCCCAGAAATGTCCGGGAACTTGCAGGTGCCTTGGTGGAGATGGTAACATCTCACAGCAAGAACTGGCAAATCTGGTACAGTCCATGAGGAGATGCACTGCAGTTCTTAATGCAGCTGGTGGCCACACCAGATAATGACTGTTACTTTTGATTTTGACCCCCCCTTTGTTCAGGGACACATTATTCCATTTATGTTAGTCACATGTCTGTGGAACTGGATTGAAACGTAGAGGAGCATTGGCTTTTCAACATAAATACATTTTTACACATCAGAGCATTTCCAACTTGGGAAGGGATTAATAATAAAATTCGCACACACACACACACATACATCCTGCTCCTACATACACACCAGTACGTACACTGGCATGCACAGACACAATAATACAATTCACAGCATTTCAAATTCAATCCATCTAAACAAGCGGTGCGCCAATAACGGGACGCCCTCCAATCTATCGGCCACGGCTAATCCATTATGCATGACTTGTGGCATCCTCGCTACCCCGAGGGCCAGGGCCAAGGCCGTTGGTGTCTACAGTCTCCGCCTGTACCTTTTAGTAAATAATGATCCTACCCTTTGATATTTTTCTCCTCCCTCTTTATTTCCTTTGAGTGCATTTGATTTTTTCCCACTCTCGTACTGTGTATAGCTTTTTATCTGTGGTTATGTAATAAAACCCATACAGGCTCTGTTAAATCTGAATCCTCTGCCCCACAGCCATTATAATCCTTTGGTTTGTCTCAATTGGTGTGTAATTCTAGAAGAGTTCCTGGATTGGTAGCATCTTCCTGGGCTTTCAGCCATTATATCCCTTCCGCTATGGATGTCAGTCCCCACCCTAGTCCCTATGTCTGATTCCCTATCCTCCATTCCGGATCTGAATGATTCAGTTTAATTTCTTAACGGTTCTACTCAAAGCAGTGCAATGAGAAGCTGGGTAAAAGACCGGAGCACTGTAAAAGCCAGGCGTACTGTAGATGTACTGTAGGACTTAAGAAAGAAATTAAGAAAGAAAGGGAATGGTCCTCCAGTGGCTAGTTTAAATGGACTCTATGATGTTCTTGAACCGCAGGGCCATTCAATATGTACATAAGAGAGTTACATGTTAATGTTATTGTTGGGAAGGCTATGTTCTTTTTTTAAAACATCGTTTTCCATTACGGGTACTGGAAGGCAGATGTGTGTGCTGGCTTTTATTTCAGCCCAGCACTAAACACACGATTCAGCAAGGTCATAGTGGTCAAATGAGTTGGCGCATGACGTTAATGGTTATGTCAACTTGCGTTATCGCAAAATGTATCAGTTACCGCTGGAAATCTGAGTTACAAAAACAGTGTACAGTCTGTTGCTGCCCTATTTCAGAAATATTCAACCTACCAGCCACGTTGATTCAACATAAATGAGAAAGTACGAAATAATGAGGAAACTTTACCCAGAGAGCTGATTTCTGATCCTTCATCAGTATTCTGTTGCCGGGTCTCATTCCCACAACACCGCTACTCCACTGATGGCCTTGAACACTTCCATCTGTTCCTTCAACACATCAGCGCGTGGCACCTAATGCCAGCCTACAGCTGCCAACCTTGCCATCTTTGACTGACTTCAATAGCTAAACTAAAATGTGCTCCGCTCGGGTTCCCCAAGACCAGGATTGGGAAACGCTGACCTAGTCTCATCACCACCTAATCAAATAGGGTCATTAAAAAAGTTACAGCAGCCAGGCGGGGGTTCCTTTCCAACTAGGAAACCGTGTCGGTCAAACCAATTACTGTAGGAAAATGGTGATCCGTACGTTGTCCATATTAGGACAGACACACATGTCCATGGAAGTTGTCAGAGTCACCTGGAGTTGGTGTCAGTCACTTTCAGTTGGTATACACATTATATAATGTGTTTTTTTAAAATAATTTATTAGTTTACAATATGATTAATTCATTAATATTTGTAAAAGCGTCAATGATGAAAGCATTAGAATGTGACTCAAATGAAAGACAGTGACATTTTCTCCAATGTGTGGCACAACTCAGTTTGTTGTATATAATAGTAAGGATCATATTTCTTACATAAACAAGGTGCACATTTCAACCTCAGCAGCATGGGACTGAGGTTCAATGTAGCAATTTGAAATTGAGTCATGTAACCACTTCCTGAATACATTTCAAGCATGGAGAAGTTTCATTTTGTGCTGAGAGAAACGTTTGATTGGTAAAACACACTACTAATCATAGTGATTCACCCATTAAATTAATGGCGACATGAAATTACTAATTCATTGGACTACCTACAAGACATAAAATGTTCTGTTCTTTGTGTGAAAAGGAGAAACCCATTGTTGAAATCCTGTAGGGGTGTTGACAGTATAAAAAAATAAAAAACCTGGGTTCAAATAGTATTTGTTTTGCTTCAAACACTTTAGCTGGACTTTAGGCACTCCAGGCAGGATCAACTGGCACTCAGGCAGTGTCACGCCCTGACCGTAGATTGCTTTTGTAGATTGTTTCTATTTTTAGTTTGGTCAGGGTGTGATGTGGGTGGGTATTCTGTTTTGTTCTATGTTTATATTTCTATGTGTTTGGCCTGGTATGGTTCCCAATCAGAGGCAGCTGTCAATCGTTGTCTCTGATTGAGAACCATTCTTAGGCAGCCTGGTTTTGCCCTTGAGTTGTGGGTAGTTGTTTTCTGTTTCGTATCTGTACCAGTCAGAACTGTTTTGTGTTGGTCTATTTTTGTTATTTTGGTCTTAGTGTTCTGAGTTTAAATAAATATGAACATGGACACATATTGGTTCGATCCTTCCTACTCCTCCTCAGACGAAGAGGACAGCCGTTACAGGCAGGCTCAACCAATCGCTCAAAGTACAAATACTAAACTATTTGAACCCACGTCTGGTAAAAGTATCTGTTGATTTAAACTTCATAGAATTCAATATTGCAATCAGGTTGAGATAAAACCATAATACAATAAGTAGAATTGGAGCAAAGCAGCATTGAGTAAAATAGACTGTGGAAAACAAAACGTGAACAGCTCCTGTCAATGTTTCCCTATGAATAAATATGAATATATATGAATGCATTTGAATAAACATACGACATTAAAAGGAATACCTACAGAGAGAATAGAACCACAAAAAGACCCCATTTTGACAGTATTCTATCCTTGCTGGGAGCTATCACAGACCAACATAGATAAACAGTTTGCCATTTTACCAGTTAGGGCTCCCGAGCGGGTGGTCTAAGGCACTGCATCTAGCTAGAGGTGTCACTACAGACCCTGGTTCGATTCCAGGCTGTATCACAACCGGCCGTGATTGAGAGTCCCATAGGGTGGCGCACAATTGGCCCAGCGTTGTGCGGGTTAGGGTTTGGCCGGGGTAGGCCGTCATTGTAAATAAGAATTTGTTCTTAACTGACTTGCCTAGTTAATGGGACGATTTGGGACGATGCATAGAGCCTTCGCCTTCTCTTCACATTTCCTGATTCCTCGTCCAATAAACATTTAACACAGTGCAATGTAAAAAATACAGAAAGTATTCAGACCCACAGATTTTTCCAAAATGTGTTACATTCCAGCCTTATTCTGAAATGGATTAAATTGTCGTCGTCGTCGTCCCCCCCCCCCCCCCCCCCCCCCCCAATCAATCTACCCACAATATCCCATAATGACGAAGCGAAAACAGGTTTTTAGAAATACCTTATTTACATAAGTATTCAGACCCTTTGCTATGAGACTCAAAATTGAGCTCAAGTGCATCCTGTTTCCATTGATCATCCTTGAGATGTTTATACAACTTGGAGTTGTAGAACAAATTCAATTGATTGGACATGATTTGGAAAGACACACACCTGTCTATATAAGGTCCCAAAGTTGACAGTGCATGTCAGAGCAAAAACCAAGCCATGAGGTCGAAGGAATTGTCTGTAGAGCTCCAAGACAGAATTGTGTCGAGGCACAGATCTTGGGAAGGGTACCAAAAAATGTCTGCAGCATTGAAGGGCCCAAGGAACACAGTGGACTCCATCATTCTTAAATAGAAGATGTTTGGAACCACCAAGACTCTTTCTAGACCTGGCCGCCCGGCCAAACTAAGCAATTGGGGGAGAAGGGCCTTGATTAGTGAAGTGCTATCTCTACTGTACTTCACTAATCAAGCGTTTATGGTAGAGGTGCCAGACGGAAGCCACCCCTCAGTAAAAGGCACATGACAGACCGCTTGGAGTTTACTAAAAGGAACCATGAGAAACAAGATTCTCTGGTCTGATGAAACCAAGATTGAACTCTTTGGCCTGAATGCCAAGCGTCACGTCTGGTGGAAACCTGGCATCCCTTCGGTGAAGCATGGTGGTGGTAGCATCATGCTGTGGGGATGTTTCTCCGCGGCAGGGACTGGGAGACTAGTCAGGATCGAGGGAAAGATGAACGGAGCAAAGTACAGAGAGATCCTTGATGAAACTCCAGAGCGCTTAGGACCTCAGACTGGGGCAAAGGTTCACCTTCCAACAGGACAACGACCCTAAGCACACAGCCAAGACGCAGGAGTGGCTTCGGGACAAGTCTCTGAATGTCCTTGAGTGGCCCAGCCAGAGCTCAGACTTGAACCCGATCGAACATCTCCGGAGAGACCTGAAAATAGCTGTGCAGCGAAGCTCCCCATCCAACCTGACAGAGCTTGAGAGGATCTGCAGAGAAGAATGAGAAGCAAACCTTGAGGAAGCAAACCTTGAGGCCTAGAGAAAGATTTGAATAGCTCTACTGCTGTGTAATGAGCTGCTTTGGGAAGAGAGAGTGTTTGGTGAGTTTTCACACTGTTTCTAAATTGCACATTTGATGACAACATGATTCAGGCTAATCCATAACAGTGTGTATAAAACAACAGCTTCTTTAAGCAGCGTCAAGTTGATAAGAATCCCTCAAAGCAATGACTTTAAAGACTGTGAGGCCGCAGCAATTGCCATTTGCTGAAAAATGATGCAAAATCCTTCTTTGAATCTCTAATCTAATATGGCAGGTTTAGCTGTCTTGTGGTGATCTGGCATAATATGAGTCAGTGTGTTCCAAGGCGATACACGGGATATGCTTTTTTAAATTATTATTATTATTATTAGAATAATTTTTTAAAGTATATTATTATTTATTTTTTATTGAATATTTAAAACATACAATATACTTGCAGTGAAGCCGCTCAACAACTACATCACATTGGTCATCTAACGGACTCCTATTCAGAGCGACACACAGAAGCAACCAGGGTCAACGCCCTGCTCAAGGGCACGTCGACAGATCTCCCACAAGGTCAAAAACGGGGACCCGAACCAGCGATCCATCAGCCACCGGCCCAAGCTCCTAGTCGCCAGGCCACCAGGCCTCCAAGATCCCCCTCACATTTCCCCCCAAAAATTATCAGAGTGGATTGATCTTTTCCAGACAGATTTGATCATGCATTTTTTAAGTTACAGGAGTGTCAGCAAAGTTATGATTGGAAGTATGAGCCAGTATCTGCTGGAAAGATACAAGGAGAAATATTTCCTTAGGGCCGTATTCTGACTTGAGATAGCACTAAACTCGAATTTGTCTCCCATTGACGTCAATGAATGACACGAAAGTCAGAGTTAAGCGTGCATCTCAAGTCAGAATAAGGCCCGTTGTGCTTTCAGCAGAACAAATTTTGCTCCTATTATTTTCAGAAGGGAATACAAGACAAGAACAAATGCTAAAATCATGAAATTGTATTTTAGTAACACTTCCCCTCATGCTCTTTTATCCTTTGTGTTACCTTTGTGTTCTACATTGTACCCGTATATTATTTTGCTCAGAAAAATATCAGGTATAGAGTCTATTATTCATGCTACATTGCGGCTGTGTTGAAACAGCTGTAAACAAATGTGATTTTAGCAACGTTGGGAGAGCCCTTTTGACAGTGGGTTGAACAGACCACTGATGGTGTCAGCCTGTTGCCCTCTACACAAACATGCCAAAAGACTGCATTACCCTACTGGCACAGTTTTTGAGAGAGCAAAGGCTCTGGATCAATGGCAATATATCAGATTGATGTATTGTTTGTTGACTGTCTGAATGCGTAAATAAGTTGTGTGTTTCGGAGACAGAGAGACAGAGACAGAGAGTGTTTGTGTGTGTGTGTTTTGCATGAGTAAGGATGTCCATGTCTTCACCTTGATGTCTTTGTGTGTCTTGTATCCAGGTTGATCACTATGCCCAGAGGGATTTGAAGAGGGGACTCCAGCTCTTTGGCACTGAAGGCAACGTAGGCTTGACCAACGCCTGGATGATCGTACAAACTGATGTAAGTCCATACCAAGGCACTTAACCCTACTTGCAAGTCGCTCTGGATAAGAGCGTATGCTAAGTGACTAAAATGTAAATGTCAAATGTAAGTCAATGTGTCCAGCTTAGACTGCCCCCTGGTGGTCAGCAGTAGAACAATACACTAGTCTTAAATTGGCCTGGTCCCAGATCTGTTTATACCAATGCATGACAATGACCATAGGGGTTAGCAAGACAGCACAATCAGATCTGGGACCAGGATAGTGTTAAAAGAGGCCAAGTTTTTAGAAATACAGTACTGCAGGCTAATTACATGATCATAGGGACACTTCATAGGGACAAGGGATTATGCAATCTAACCTGATTCCACCAATAAGAATAGCCTTGGATTCTTTAAATAGGCTGCCAAACAGTAAGAGAAATGCAAATTGGACCGCACGGCTCCCCGAAGAACAACACTGTTTGTTTCCACACTCACTTTGATGTGCTTGGCTTTGTATTATTCATGACTAAAATCCACAGCTCAAATCATGGGCAAAAGAAAAGTAGGAAACACACGGTGAGGAAAGATAGTAGAGAAAAGATTGAATAAAAGGAGCTGATAAAAATGCAGCAGGCACTGCTGGTGAAAGCTGCCGAGAGATGTCAAAAGATACCAGATACAAGATATCAAACTTTGGGCTATTTGATCACAGAATGACCCTTTTTTACATTATAAAGTCCAGTTTGATTGTTTGTAGTGTGCATTAGTGAATAGTGTGCATTAGTGAATAGTGTGCATTAGTGAAGTTGTGTGACTGACTGCACATCGTGAGTGAGTGAGTGAGACCATGTGTTCAAGATTAAATTCTAGATTGAGTCACATGTCAAAACCGCAGCAAGTGTTCTCATTCCATAAGACTAAGTTAACCCTCTCCACCCTCCCCCATTGAATACATTACCACACTGCAAAATGCACCCAGGCAAAGTTAATCTAGTTTAAATTCAGTAATGACCATTTTGGAGTGATGAGGGAGAACTATCCAAGTAAAAGATGTGACAGAGATATGTTTAACATACAGTACTTATTCAAGGGTTTTTCTTTATTTTTACTATTTTCTACATTGTAGAATAATAGTGAAGGCATCAAAACTATGAAATGACACTTATGGAATCATGTATTAACCCAAAAAGTTTTAAACAAATCAAGATATATATTTTATATTTCAGATTCTTCAAAGTAGCCACACTTTGCTTTGATGGCAGCTTTTCACATTCTTGGCATTCTCTCAACCAGCTTCATGAGGTAGTCACCTGGAATGCATTTCAATTAACAGGTGTGCCATGTTAAAATTACATTTGTGGAATTTCTTTCCTTAATGCGTTTGAGCCAATCAGTTGTGTTGTGACAAGGTAGGGGTGGTATACAGAAGATAGCCCTATTTGGTAAAAGACCAGGTCCATATTATGGCAAGAACAGCTCAAATAAGCAAAGAGAAATGACAGTCCATCATTACTTTAAGACATGAAGGTCAGTCAATACAGACAATTTCAAGAACTTTGAAAGTTTCTTCAAGTGCAGTCACAAAAACCATCAAGCGCTATGATGAAACTGGCTCTCATGAGGACTGCCACAGGAAAGGAAGACCTAGAGTTCATTAGAGTTATCAGCCTCAGAAATTGCAGTCCACATTAATGTTTCACGGAGTTCAAGTAACAGACACATCTCAACACCAACTGTTCAGAGGAGACTGCTGCAAAGAAACCATTACAAAAGAACACCAATAAGAAGAAGAGACTGGTAACGCTGTCTGTGATTTATTTAGAATTCAAGGCACACTTAACCAGCATGGCTACCACAGCATTCTGCAGCGATTCGCCATCGCATCTGGTTTGTGCTTAGTGGGATTATCATTTGTTTTTCAACAGGACAATGACCCAACACACCTCCAGGCTGTGAAAGGGCTAATTGACCAAGAAGGAGAGTGATGGAGTGCTGCATCAGATGACCTGGCCTTCACAATCACCCGACCTCAACCCAATTGAGATGGTTTGGGATGAGTTAGACCGCAGAGAGGAAAAGCAGCCAACAAGTGCTCAGCATATGTGGGAACTTCTTCAAGACTGTTGGAAAAGCATTCCAGGTGAAGCTGGTTGAGAGAATGCCAAGAGTGTGCAAAGCTGTCATCAAGGTAAAGGGTGGCTACTTTGAAGAATATAAAATATATTTAGATTTGTTTAAAAAAAATTGGGTTACTACATGATTCCATATGTGTTATTTCATAGTTGTGATGTCTTCATTATTATTCTACAATGTAGAAAATAGTATAAATAAAGAAAAACCCTTGGAATGAGTAGGTGTGTCCAAACTTTTGACTGGTACCGTACATTTGGAAATGCCAGAGAACGATCTCTGTTCATGAATCATGCAGAATGCTTTTAGTGTGTAGCATTTTTGGTGTTCCTCTCTGTTCGGTCATTAACGTTCAGTGTCCTTGTCTGGTGTAGTTCCGCTGCTGTGGCGTGACCAACCATACGGACTGGTTTGAGGTGTACAATGCCAGCCGCGTGCCCGATTCCTGCTGTCTGGAGTACAGCGACAACTGTGGCCTCGTGAACCCAGGGACCTGGTGGACCGCGGTAAGATGCACAGAATCACACATACACGAACAAACACACATGTACCCACACATACACTCTCCCTCTCTCCGACACACATACGCACATGCGGTTGTTTTTGTTGCCCAAATGTAATTGTTTGGTCCAAAAACCTTCCTTGTGACCAACCAGGTAAACAAAACATTACAGTATACTGTGATAAATCTCAGACAATCCACCCACAGTCCACTGAGCTTTTGCTAAAACCCAACCCACCATTTGGGAAACACTGCTCTGCTTCACCTGTTCTCATATGCCTTATATTTGGGGTATAAGGCATATTCAAATATAAGGGGTATTTAACCCTATGGGCTATAGCCCATAGAAACCCAGTGAATAACACATTCTAAATGGCAAAACAGATGTATCATAAGGAATAAGGTTTTTAAGTATCTATCCTATATCTAGGAGATATAAGAAAGCTCAGGAATATTTATATATATACACTGCTCAAAAAAATAAAGGGAACACTTAAACAACACAATGTAACTCCAAGTCAATCACACTTCTGTGAAATCAAACTGTCCACTTAAGAAGCAACACTGATTGACAATAAATTTCACATGCTGTTGTGTAAATGGAATAGACAACAGGTGGAAATTATAGGCAATTAGCAAGACACCCCCAATAAAGGAGTGGTTCTGCAGGTGGGGACCACAGACCATTTCTCAGTTCCTATGCTTCCTGGCTGATGTTTTGGTCACTTTTGAATGCTGGCGGTGCTTTCACTCTAGTGGTAGCATGAGACGGAGTCTACAACCCACACAAGTGGCTCAGGTAGTGCAGCTCATCCAGGATGGCACATCAATGCGAGCTGTGGCAAGAAGGTTTGCTGTGTCTGTCAGCGTAGTGTCGAGAGCATGGAGACGCTACCAGGAGACAGGCCAGTGCATCAGGAGACGTGGAGGAGGCCGTAGAAGGGCAACAACCCAGCAGCAGGACCGCTACCTCCGCCTTTGTATAAGGAGGAGCAGGAGGAGCACTGCCAGAGCCCTGCAAAATGACCTCCAGCAGGCCACAAATGTGCATGTGTCTGCTCAAACGGTCAGAAACAGACTCCATGAGGGTGGTATGAGGGCCCGACGTCCACAGGTGGGGGTTGTGCTTACAGCCCAACACCGTGCAGGACGTTTTTCATTTGCCAGAGAACACCAAGATTGGCAAATTCGCCACTGGCGCCCTGTGCTCTTCACAGATGAAAGCAGGTTCACACTGAGCACATGTGACAGACGTGACAGAGTCTGGAGGCGCTATGGAGAACGTTCTGCTGCCTGCAACATCCTCCAGCATGACCGGTTTGGCGGCGGGTCAGTCATGGTGTGGGGTGGCATTTCTTTGGGGGCCGCACAGCCCTCCATGTGCTCGCCAGAGGTAGCCTGACTGCCATTAGGTACCGAGAGGAGATCCTCAGACCCCTTGTAAGACCATATGCTGGTGCGGTTGGCCCTGGGTTCCTCCTAATGCAAGACAATGCTAGACCTCATGTGGCTGGAGTGTGTCAGCAGTTCCTGCAAGAGGAAGGCATTGATGCTATGGACTGGCCCACCCATTCCACAGACCTGAATCTAATTGAGCACATCTGGGATATCATGTCTCGCTCCATCCACCAACACTACGTTGCACCACAGACTGTCCAGGAGTTGGCGGATGCTTTAGTCCAGGTCTGGGAAGAATTCCCTCAGGAGACCATCCGCCACCTCATCAGAAGCATGCCCAGGCGTTGTAGGGAGGTCATACAGGCACGTGGAGGCCACACACACTACTGAGCCTCATTTTGACTTGGTTTAATGACATTACATCAAAGTTGGATCAGCCTGTAGTGTTGTTTTGATTTTGTTGTCAGCACATTCAACTATGTAAAGAAAAAAGTATTTAATAAGAATATTTCAGTCATTCAGATCTAGGATGTGTTATTTTAGTGTTCCCTTAATTTTTTTGAGCAGTGTATATACAGTGCCTTGCGAAAGTATTCGGCCCTCTTGAACTTTGCGACCTTTTGCCACATTTCAGGCTTCAAACATAAAGATATAAAACTGTATTTTTTTGTGAAGAATCAACAACAAGTGGGACACAATCATGAAGTGGAACGACATTTATTGGATATTTCAAACTTTTTTAACAAATCAAAAACTGAAAAATTGGGCGTGCAAAATTATTCAGCCCCCTTAAGTTAATACTTTGTAGCGCCACCTTTTGCTGCGATTACAGCTGTAAGTCGCTTGGGGTATGTCTCTATCAGTTTTGCACATCGAGAGACTGAATTTTTTTCCCATTCCTCCTTGCAAAACAGCTCGAGCTCAGTGAGGTTGGATGGAGAGCATTTGTGAACAGCAGTTTTCAGTTCTTTCCACAGATTCGATTGGATTCAGGTCTGGACTTTGACTTGGCCATTCTAACACCTGGATATGTTTATTTTTGAACCATTCGATTGTAGATTTTGCTTTGTTTTGGATCATTGTCTTGTTGGAAGACAAATCTCCGTCCCAGTCTCAGGTCTTTTGCAGACTCCATCAGGTTTTCTTCCAGAATGGTCCTGTATTTGGCTCCATCCATCTTCCCATCAATTGTAACCATCTTCCCTGTCCCTGCTGAAGAAAAGCAGGCCCAAACCATGATGCTGCCACCACCATGTTTGACAGTGGGGATGGTGTATTCAGGGTGATGAGCTGTGTTGCTTTTACGCCAAACATAACGTTTTGCATTGTTGTCAAAAAGTTCAATTTTGGTTTCATCTGACCAGAGCACCTTCTTCCACATGTTTGGTGTGTCTCCCAGGTGGCTTGTGGCAAACTTTAAACGACACTTTTTATGGATATCTTTAAGAAATGGCTTTCTTCTTGCCACTCTTCCATAAAGGCCAGATTTGTGCAATATACGACTGATCGTTGTCCTATGGACAGAGTCTCCCACCTCAGCTGTAGATCTCTGCAGTTCATCCAGAGTGATCATGGGCCTCTTGGCTGCATCTCTGATCAGTCTTCTCCTTGTATGAGCTGAAAGTTTAGAGGGACGGCCAGGTCTTGGTAGATTTGCAGTGGTCTGATACTCCTTCCATTTCAATATTATCGCTTGCACAGTGCTCCTTGGGATGTTTAAAGCTTGGGAAATCTTTTTGTATCCAAATCCGGCTTTAAACTTCTTCACAACAGTATCTCGGACCTGCCTGGTGTGTTCCTTGTTCTTCATGATGCTCTCTGCGCTTTTAAACGGACCTCTGAGACTATCACAGTGCAGGTGCATTTATACGGAAACCTGATTACACACTGGTGGATTGTATTTATCATTAGTCATTTAGGTCAACATTGGATCATTCAGAGATCCTCACTGAACTTCTGGAGAGAGTTTGTTGCACTGAACGTAAAGGGGCTGAATAATTTTGCACGCCCAATTTTTCAGTTTTTGATTTGTTAAAAAAGATTGAAATATCCAATAAATGTTGTTCCACTTCATGATTGTGTCCCACTTGTTGTTGATTCTTCACAAAAAAATACAGTTTTATATCTTTATGTTTGAAGCCTGAAATGTGGCAAAAGGTCGCAAAGTTCAAGGGGGCCGAATACTTTCGCAAGGCACTGTATGTCTCACAGAATGAAATAATATAAACTCAGCAAAAAAAAAAAAAGAAACGTCCCCTTTTCAGGACCCTGTCTTTCAAAGATAATTCGTAAAAATCCAAATAACTTCACATATCTTCATTGTAAAGGGTTTAAACACTGTTTCCCATATTGTTCAATGAACCATAAACAATTAATGAACATGCACCTGTGGAACGGTCGTTATGACACTAACAGTTTACAGACGGTAGGCAATTAAGGTCACAGTTATGAAAACTTAGGACACTAAAGAGGCCTTTCTACTGACCCTGAAAAACACCAAAAGTAAGATGCCCAGGGTCCCTGCTCATCTGCGTGAATGTGCTGCAAGGAGGTATGAGGACTGCAGATGTAGCCAGGGCAATACATTTTAATGTCCGTACTGTGCGGCGCCTAAGACAGCGCTACAGTGAGACGGGACGGACATTTGATCGTCCTTGCAGTGGCAGACCACGTGTAACAACACCTGCACATGATTGGTACATCCGAACATCACACCTGCGGGACAGGTACAGGATGGCAACAACAACTTCCCAAGTTAAACCAGGAACGCACAATCCCTCCATCAGTGCTCAGACTGTCCGCAATAGGCTGAGAGAGGCTGGACTGGGGGCTTGTAGGCCTGTTGTAAGGCAGGTCCTCACAAGACATCACCGGCAACAACGTCGCCTATGGGTACAAACCCACCGTTGCTGGACCAGACAGGACTGGCAAAAAGTGCTCTTCACTGACGAGTCACGGTTTTGTCTCACCAGGGGTGATGGTCGGATTCGCGTTTATCGTCGAAGGAATGAGCGTTACACCGAAGCCTGTACTCTGAAGCGGGATCGATTTGGAGGTGAATGGTCTGTCATGGTCTGGGGTGGTGTGTTACAGCATCATTGGACTGAGCTTGTTGTCATTGCAGGCAATCTCAACGCTGTGCATTACAGGGAATACATCCTCATCCCTCATGTGGTACCCTTCCTTCAGTCTCATCCAGACATGACCCAGACAGGAATGACAGTGTTCTGCCATGACCAGCGAAGAGCCCGGATCTCAATCCCACTGAGCCCGACTGGGACCTGTTGGATCGGAGGGTGAGGGCTAGGGCCATTCCCCCACAGAAATGTCCGGAAACTTGCAGGTGCCTTGGTGGAAGAGTGGGGTAACATCTCACAGCAAGAACATGCAAATCTGGTGCAGTCCATGAGGAGGAGAAGCACTGCAGTACTTAATGCAGCTGGTTGCCACACCAGATACTGACTGTTACTTTTGATTTTGAAACCCCTTTGTTCAGGGACACATTATTCAATTTCTGTTAGTCACATGTCTGTGGAACGTGTTCAGTTTATGTCTCAGTTGTTGAAATATTTACACGGTAAGTTGATACGATGCCCATCCAACCCGGAAGCCAGCCGCACCAATGTGTCAGAGGAAACACCATACACCTGGCGACCGTGTCAGCGTGCACTGCGCCCGGCCCACCACAGAAGTCGCTAGTGCGCGAGTTTGCTGAAAGTTTGCTGAAAATAAACGCAGTTGACAGTGAAAGGATGTTTATATTTTTTGCTGAGTTTATATATTATTTTACACATTTTACCACTTTTTTGGGGCACAAAATTTTTTTAAAACCGGTACCGGGTTACGTTTAGACGAGTCCTGTGACACTTGTGGGGGTCGTAGAACAAAACGGAGTTCATGAGAGTCTCTGCTTTCGATACTGGGATACTTTGTTGCCCAAACAATTTCCAAAAATCAGTCTTCTCAAGAAAACCTCTGTAGTGTTACAGACATTTTCGTCTCCTGGTCTGACAAAAAGCTCTGTATCCCTGTCACTTTTCACCGCAAACGCGGAAGGCCAACATGGGCGTATGTGGTGGATTGAGCCCATACAGAACAAAAAAACATATCTCTAGCTTAGACAGATTTTGATGGGGATTTTTTAATTATGTTAATCAACTCTATGGGGTTTTTAAATCTGTGCCTTGAGGTCTGCAGCAGCATTGCTGATTTTCTTTCTTTTGCCCCTGGTAGTTAATTAATATATAATTCCTTGATTAATACCCTTGTTTGGTGAAAGAATCCACTCAACTGGTGTCACAGGTCTAAATCCCTGATTTATAGGGGAAGACTGAAAACCAGCAGTGCTAAAGACTGAGGCATAAATTCTTTCTGCCGTATACCATGCTAGGCTCATGTACTCTGTGCCAGTCCCAACGCTGTCTGACGTTGTCTATGCCACTATCTTTCATTATTACAACAACCGCTGCTTTAAGGATATATAAACTATTCACAATTCTATACGTGAAGACTTGTATTTGTCTCGTGGTACATTACATCATCATTTTCAGTGACACTGTTTCACGTAATGTCTCTTGAATGTTAAAAAGTTGTCGCCTAAGTGTATAACCTGCTTGTGTTGGCCATGAAAAATTCAGCTTGTTCGCTCGTCTAAATGTTGTCCCAGCACAGAGCAATGGTACCATCTGCAAGTTACTCCCAACCTTCCGCCCCTAGTGAAGGCATCCATATGGGACCCACTTAGCTAACATGATAAGGAGATGATTTGCAGAGTAAAAGGCATGTATGGGAGGATGTGTCACTTTGTGTTGGGCGGTGTAGAGAAGAGCCTGTGGGCCCGATACTCTTGTAAGTCTACCAAGACTAGCGACAGAAGGAAAATGAAATGTACCCCAACCCTGCTGTAGGCTACACTTAGGCACCCCATGCTATAAATGAATGTGATGTTTTTGTATAATGTGCTGTAAAACTTTTGTTTCCATTCCTGTGTGTCTCCACAGCCATGTTACGAGCGGGTGAAGGATTGGATACAACAGAATCTGGTGGCCCTGTGGATATTTGCCTTGTGTACGGCACTCACACAGGTACAGACACTGGTGACACAATTGTGCTCTTCAGTGCACGTTGAAAGTGCTTTGAATGCTTATGCTTCAGTGGGTAGCATTTTATAGTGATGTCTATTGACAGGGAACCATAACATCTTAGCTTGGCACCAGTAGATCGGTATCTGCTTTTCCAACTTTGCTATACAGACTCCATTCTAAATATCTGTGCATATGAACGTTTACTGTAGCTTGCATGAATGGCAGGACAACAAAAGTCAGAGGAGTTGGTTAAAGCACATATTGAACAGATCTGGAACCAGGCTAATATCCCTAATAATTTATAAGAAATGAGATGATTTGAAAGTAGGCCTCAATTAACAATTACAGTGAAACCCAATTCAAATTCATGAGGTTGTTCCTTTTATTCTCAATGGAGACACTGGTCTTGTACAAATACCCATTCTAGCTTACTACACACTTAAACTGCATACTATTTAGCACATACAAAGTATACAGTATGCCACGACTGCAACCTGCGTTGTGATAATTTCGTTGTTTGCTCTATAACCTGTTTATTCATGTGCCTTGCAACCGTGATATACAGGGCTAAACAATCAAAATAAATTCAACCACACCTTTGTTTGATCACAAAATATAGCAACCTCTGTCCAGTGAAGTCCACAAAGCATATTGCATGTACAGTTAGTTAGTTAGTTACATGACCTACAGCATGGTCAAACAAGTTCACGTTTCAGACATTTTTGGACCACTTAACAACTGTCGCAAAGAAAACAGGATCTGCCTGCACTGTTCCAGCACCACTTTAACTTCAACATTTTAACATCAACACCACCTGTGCTTAGTCAAATAGTGACAACGAAAAGATGCCAAAAACAATTTAGTCCAATCAACGTAAGCTAAATAGGATGTGGCTGTCCATGGTTCTGATTTCTGTGTGTGTGTAGAAAAACCTGTTTACTCACCCTACTTGTAGAGAAACACTAATGCCATCCTCCTCTCTTTCATGTTGACAAAACATTCTGTCACTCTGTCATACAGTACACGTTTTTATTTTTTGTTGTCCTCAGCTACCTGGATAAAATGCTTGCTTGCTAGCCTAACGTCCGTTCATGGGCAACGTTAGCTAGTTAACATTAGACTTCTACATCTAGCTACATATTGAACTTTCATCCTTTCAGGCCAGGGGAACAACAATCTATGAATTAATGGTTGGATAAGAATCGCAGTTATAATCATTGGCCAGTACAGATAATTAAGTTAAACCACAAGTCCAAATCACCATCTCCATCCATGGCCAATTTAGATGTTGCTTACAATGCAATACTTGTGAGAATTTTAAGGAGAACAAAAACCACTTAGCCTACATTTGAACACCAAAGCAGAACACCACCATCGGCATCTTCCCAATTAAGTAGCCTAGTTTTGTCGTTTGGCTACTTGAAGAGAACTGGGGCCAATCACTCACAGCCCACCTCTTCCCAACTTTGTGGAAAAGTGTGCATCGAATTCTACTGGATGAAGAGCCGAAATGAGTATAACATCCTGGCATTTAAACCATACTAGATTGAAAAAAAAAAATTGGTAGCAAATCCCCATATCTGATTATCAACTGTTGTCAAAGCCGACATTACTATGAAATACGGGCTATTAAAGTATACTCGATTTTCTAAAATATCCCATACTATATTTAGGACACAAGTATGGGTATTCAGACACAACCACTTTATTGATGATGTAGGTGTGTCACATTGGTTTTGGTTGTGTATGTGTTCCCTTTGTGTAGATTCTGGGTTTGGTCTTCTCTATGACGATGTTCTGCCAAGCAGTCAAAGTGGAGACCTTCTACGCCTAGCAGCGTCCCCTCTTTGCCCCAAAGGACTCTGTGAATGAGTGAGGCACACACCTCTCTCTCTCGCTCTACTCTGTGACGGACCTTTCTCACCAACGACTCGCCGACCAATCCTCATGTAACATCTTCACAATGACCTGTACTGTAAAACAAGCACAATGTACTATCGGGAGCCAGTGGATGTTTTTTTGCTGAATTAAATGTTATTCGCTCATTTTGTGGTCAACATATATATGTAATATATAGGAGTAATCCTTTTTTAAATATATGTTTTAAATGATTTTGAATCATTCTATAATCTTAAGTGTTTTTGAAACGAGAGGAGAGCTAAGGAATGCAGGTCAAGAGTGCATTTATTAAGACAGGCCATATGAGTAGTAAAGTGCATGGCTCTTATAATGGTGTTAGTAAATGTTTGGCTCATCCAAATCAACTTTTCCTTGAGTTTCTTTTTTACTCCAACGTCAAGAAATACTGTAAATTATAGTGCATTGTAACAGTGAATTCATAATAATACTTATTTAATAAACAAGTTAATCTGTAGGGATTTACTATGTATACAATATAATAATATACATCAGTATGGCAACTTCAATACTAAGAATGTCTGGATGTTCACAAAATATCCTGAAAATAGAAGATGGTCCCTAGGCCCCATCTCGAGTTGCACAGATCAACAAAACCAACATGAGTCATCCTAGGCTACTAAATGTCTCTTGAGATCTGACTGTCACAGAATCTGTCAAGATCCTCGACAACGTCTCCCTGCTGTGGCCTAGGGGCATTTCTTTCCCACAGTTCTCATCAATATTATTTCATTCACATTGAGCCAACTTCTGTGTAACCCCATGAATAACCATTCCCTGTGTCCCAGCTAGGTAGAACACACAGTCTCCCATACCAAATGCATGAGAACATCAGAAAACTCTGCAAAACAACCTTTGATTAGAAATGTTTTTGTGGGTTCACAATCTCTCTTGGTAGCTTGACATGTACTTTGATTGTCAGTGTCAGTGGAGTCTTGGTAGCAGCTGTGCATTTCTGTTTACACAATTAACACTGGGAAAATATATATATTTACAAAAAACATTATATGTGGGATTGGAAATGATAAAGACAATTACATTGATGGAAGCTATAATCTATCTGCAATATTAAAGCTGATCTACCCCCTTACAAAAACACTGGGAAAACCGCCTACATCTTCAGATGCTACAGTTAAACACTAGCCAGTGAGGGGTAGGTAACAGGTGTATTTCCTGTACACCACAACATCTATGACTGGACAGGCGTGCAAGCAACACACACACACACACACAGTCACACCGAGGTAGGGGAGACCAGGGTGGGGAACAAAGTAAGATTCATATTTTTTACATCACCATATATATCTATGTTTCTAGGACTTAACAGACTGTGGTGTTAACTATTACACAGTCTTCAATAGCCGACTTTGTGGTAATAAAACAAAAATGATTTGAAACTGATACTTGGTTGAAAATACACCAAATTGACAAATATGTAATATTGACCAAAAACGCAAAATAGACAAATTCATTTAGCCTATTTTCTATTAGCATTTAAGTATGAATTTGACTTTTTTCTCATCGTTTTTCTACAGTATTTATTTATTTAACATTTTGCGGGATGAAATCTCTTGAGATGCACCATCTTGTTTTCAAGTGTCCAAATGAGAAAAACAAAAAACAAACAGTACTTAATAACAATAATAATATGGCAACTACTGGTTAATAATAATGAAATAATAATAAAAACTTACCTTAACAGCATAAAAATATTTTGTACAACTACTAATAGGCCTAAAATGAATAAAAACTGCTAAACTACAAACTATTAAACATAAGTACCTATAATACATAGCCTACATGCATACATATTTACAAATATCTTATCATTTAGGGTGTATTGGGTTAAAACACGCTTTGGTGTTTACACTATAAGTTAGACTATATTTTTGGATGGCACGACAATGGGCCTCAGGATCTCGTTATGGTATCTCTGTGCATAGAAATTAGCATTGCTTATGAAACCAACACTTTACATTTTGCTTAAAATTTGTTCAGTATATATTTACTTTAGGGCCTCAAAACCCATTGCATGACCACCAAACTGCAATATGCCTAAACCTCCCCCAGTCACTACAGGCACCCTAAAGGTTATACTAAAATGTTTCACATATCAAAGGGCTATATGTTATTTCCTTTTCGCATTGAACAAATGTCCGCACATGCTTTTCTCCCCCCTACTCTCGCCACCTTGTTGAGACCTCTGCAATTGCGCCTCGAGTTCATCATAGGCCTACTTTCTGCATGCCTCTCCCTCCACTCAGAGGAGCCATACTTCATTCCCATGTTCGCTTGCTTTCTCCCTTCCCGCGCTTGATCAATAAAACATGCGCTCGCGGTCGCTCTCTTTCACCTCTCCACTCCCTCGTCTCTCTGAAGCCGCTGACTGAGTTGATGAAACAGCAAAGACAGAGAGCTGACGGAGAGCTGCAAACATGACAATGGTTGAACTGGAGATATTTCACAGTCTGCTTGTCCTAGGAGTACAGTCGTGGCCAAAAGTTTTGAGAATGACACAAATATAAATTTTCACAAAGTCTGCTGCCTCAGTTTGTATGATGGCAATTTGAATATACTCCAGAATGTTGTGAAGAGTGATCAGATGAATTGCAATTAATTGCAAAGTCCCTCTTTGCCATGCAAATGAACTGAATCCCCAAAAAACATTTCCACTGCATTTCAGCCTTGCCACAAAAGGACCAGCTGACATCATGTCAGTGATTCTCTCGTTAACACAGGTGTGAGTGTTGACTAGGACAAGGCTGGAGATCACTCTGTCATGCTGATTGAGTTTGAATAACAGACTGCAAGCTTCAAAAGGTGGGTGGTGCTTGGAATCATTGTTCTTCCTCTGTCAATCATGCTTACCTGCAAGGAAACACGTGCCATCATCATTGCTTTGCACAAAAAGGGCTTCACAGGCAAGGATATTGCTGCCAGTAAGATTGCACCTAAAGCAACCATTTATCAGATCATCAAGGAGAGCGGTTCAACTGTTGTGAAGAAGGTTTCAGGGCGCCCAAGAAAGTTCAGCAAGCGCCAGGACCATCTCCTAAAGTTGATTCAGCTGCAGGATCGGGGCACCACCAGTACAGAGCTTGCTCAGGAATGGCAACAGGCAGGTTGCATCTGCACGTACAGTGAGGCGAAGACTTTTGGAGGATGGCCTGGTGTCAAGAAGGGCAGCAAAGAAGCCACTTCTCTCCAGGAAAAACATCAGGGACCGACTGATATTCTGCAAGAGATACGGGGATTGGACTGCTGAGGACTGGAGTAAAGTCATTTTCTCTGATCCCCTTTCCGATTGTTTGGGGCATCCGGAAAAAAGCTTGTCCGGAGAAGACAAGGTGAGCGCTACCATCAGTCCTGTGTCATGCCAATAGTAAAGCATCCTGAGACCATTCATGCGTGGGGTTGCTTCTCTGCCAAGGGAGTGGGCTCACTCACAATTTTGTCTAAGAACACAGCCATGAATAAAGAATGGTACCAACACATCCTCCGTGAGCAACTTCTCCCAACCACCCAGGAACAGTTTGGTGACAAACAAAGTATCCAGTATGATGGAGCACCTTGCCATAAGGCAAAGTAATAACTAAGTGGCTCGGGGAACAAAACATTGATATTTTAGGTCCATGGCCAGGAAACTCCCCAGACCTTAATCCCATTGAGAACTTGTGGTCAATCCTCAAGAGAGGGGTGGACAAAGAAAACCCCACAAATTCTGACAAACTCCAAGCATTGATTATGCAAGAATGGGCTGCCATCAGTCAGGATGTGGCCCAGAAGTTAATTGACAGCATGCCAGGGCGGATTCAGAGGTCTTGAAAAAGAAGGGTCAACACTTCAAATATTGACTCTTTGCATCAATTTCATGTAATTGTCAATAAAAGCCTTTGACACTTATGAAATGCTTGTAATTATACTTCAATATTCCATAGTAGCATCTGATAAAAATATCTAAAGACACTGAGGCAGCAGTGAATATTTGCGTCATTCTCAAAAATGTTGGCCACGACTGTACATCCCCTGTATTGTCCTGGAGTCTGAAGTCTTCTAATATATTTTATATTAAATAAAATGTCAGTGTTTGTTCATTACAACCACTTAATTTGTAAAAAGGTGTCTAAAGGTAGGTATAGCCCAAGGCTACATTGTGCACAGCTCTGTTCCTTGAGTGCTGCATGCAGATTTTCATTGTCGCTTTTTTATTGGGACTGATTTCTACTTTGAAACAGGTGTGCACACTCTCCAGCCAGTCACAATAAAGTACCAGGTAGAAACTAGAATCAGTAGCGCGTTCAGCAGGACTAGTGATTTTGGAAAATGGAAATATGTTATGTAGAACAAGGAATCTATGGCTTTCTGCAACGTTCGTCAACGTTTGGCAACTGAACGTGGTGCAGCCCTTGTGGACTTGAGGGCCTGAGTTGTGCACCCCTGCTATAGAATGATGACATTTCCAACTGAAAGCAAAATGGTTTTGACTGAAAATGGTACCTACGTCAGAAGTATTTTACCTCGACAAATATCCCACTTGCTTTAATCTTATTGTCAAAATTAATATATTACCACGGCTGAATTTCTGTAGTTCAATGCTTCCATTGTCTCCCCCCTTCTGGCTATTGGGCTAAAAATCCATATTGCAGTCTAAAAATAAACATGGCAAGGTAAGCGAGCCCAGATAAAATTAACAAACTTGCAAAGAAGCAAAGACGTAGGACTATTCATAGCAAACGTTAAATTGTATTACCAGGTACTAGCATTTCATACATTTGTTTAGACAATATTCTTCCACCTCCACTGGCTAAGTATGGAGATGCTTTACGATCTGTAGGGCAGCCTTTTGCATCCCCCCCAAAGTTTAAAATGTGGAATCCGTACCCTTGCCGATATCATGGACAGTAATGGTTTGAGAACATTAAAAATTTCAAAGATACACATTACCAGGTAACTCCTTTCCCCCACCCCATATTTACAATTTACGTCAGCTTTGCTGGCCTATGGCGTCCCTTGGGAAACCCAACTACCGAACCATCCAATGATGGAATTTATGAATCATTTAAAATGGGCTCCCAAAAGGACTGATCACTACAATATATATATGAAAACCTTTATATATGCTGAGCTAGCCATTAGTATGGTCCACAGATCTACTGTAACTGACCTGGAAAAATATGATCATGGCATCCCGTAATCCGAACCATCAACCTTATACATTTAAAATTTGTTCACAGGTATTTACCACCAAGAAAAAGTTTTAGCATGAAAATGGCCCCAACTCCCAACTGTTCACTGTGTCCCCTAAATCAGGTAGGCACATGCCTTCATATGGTGTGAGAGTGCCCTGCAGTTAAATGCTTCTGGGACAAAGTTATAAAAATCATTTTGAAGTAAATGTATGTAAATATTCAATGCTTTGCATCTGATGTGTTAGTTAATAAGAGGATAGCTCCCTGAATCTCTCAATCAGAGACGATTACTACCGACAGGCAGCACTGCCGCAAAAAAATATATGTTGGCTCTTAGATGGCAATCAACCCACTTTCTTCCAATTCACCAGTGGATAGAGTTCATATTTGAAGAATCTCAAATCTAAAATATATTTCGATTTTTTAAACACTTTTTTGGCTACTACATGATTCCATATGTGTTATTTCATAGTTTTGATGGATTCACTATTATTCTACAATGAAAAACCCTTGAATGAGTAGGTGTGTCTAAACTTTTGACTGGTACTGTATACAGTTGAAGTCAGAAGTTTACATACAATTATGTAGGAGTCATTAAAACCAATTTTTCAACCACTCCACAAATGTCTTGCTAACAAACTATAGTTTTGGCAAGTCGGTTAGGACATCTACTTTGTAAATGACACAAGTAATTTTTCCAACAATTGTTTACAGACAGAGTATTCCACTTATAATTCACTGTATCACAATTCCAGTGGGTCAGAAGTTTACATACACTAAGTTGACTGTGCCATTAAACAGCTTGGAAGAGCTTTATAAGCTTCTGATAGGCTAATTGACATTTGAGTCAATTGGAGGTGTACCTGTAGATGTATTTCAAGGCCTACCTTCAAACTCAGAGCCTCTTTTCTTGACATCATGCGAAAATCAGAAGAAATCAGCCAAGACCTCAGAAAAAAATTGTAGACCTCCACAAGTCATGGTTCATCCTTGGGAGCAATTTCTAAATGCCTGAAGGTACCATCTGTACAAACAATAGGATGCAAGTATAAACACCATGGGACCACACAGCCATCATACCGCTCAGGAAGGACATGCGTTCTGGTTCCTAGAGATCAACGTACTTTGGTATGAAAAGTGCAAATCAATCCCAGAACAACAGCAAACGATCTTGTGAAGATCCTGGAAAAAACAGGTACAAAAGTATCTATATCCACAGTAAAACTAATCCTATATCGACATAACCTGAAATGCCGCTCAGCAAGGAAGAAGCCACTGCTCCAAAACCGCCATAAAAAAGCCAGACTACGGTTTGCAACTGCACATTGGAACAAAGATCGTACTTTTTGAAGAAATGTCCTCTGGTCTGATAAAACAAAAATAGAACTGTTTGGCCATAATGACCATCGTTATGTTTGGAGTAAAAAGGGGGAGGATTGAAACCGAAGAACACCATCCCAACTGTGAAGCACGGGTGTGGCAGCATCATGTTGTGGGGGTGCTTTGCTGCAGGAGGGACTGGAGCACTTCACAAAATAGATGGCAACATGAAAAAGGAAAATGATGTGGATATATTGAAGCAACATCTCAAGACATCTGTCAGCAAGTTCAAGCTTGGTCGCAAATGAGTCTTCCAAATGGACAATGACCCCAAGCATACTTCCAAAGTGGTGGCAAAATGGCTTAAGGACAACAAAGTCAAGGTATTGGAGTGGCCATCACAAAGCCCTGACCTCAATCCTATAGAAAATGTGTGGGCAGAACTGAAAAAGTGTGTGTGAGCAAGGAGGCTTACAAACCTGACTCAGTTACACCAGCTCTGTCAGGAGGAATGGGCCAAAATTCACCCAACTTATTGTGGGAAGCTTGTGGAAGGCTACCCGAAACGTTTGACCCAAGCTAAACCATTTAAAGGCAATGCTACTAAATACTAATTGATTGAATGTAAACTTCTGACCCACTGGGAATGTGATGAAAGAAATAAAAGCTGAAATAAATAATTTTCTCTACTATTATTATGCCATTTCACATTCTTAAAATAAAGTGATCCTAACAGACATAAGACAGGGCATTTTTACTATGATTAAATGTCAACTTTTTTTTTTAAATGGAATATCTACATAGGCGTACAGAGGCATATTATCAGCAACCGTCACTCCTGTGTTCCAATGGCACGTTGTGATTTTTAAATGCTAATTGATTAGAAAACCCTTTGCAATTATGTTAGCACAGCTAAAAACTGTTGTCCTGATTAAAGAAGCAATAAAACTGTCCTTCTTTAGACTAGTTGAGTAGCTGGAGCATCAGCATGTTGGTTTAGATTACAGGCTCAAAATGGCAAGAAACAAAGAACTTTCTTCTGAAACTCATCAGTCTATTCTTGTTCTGAGAAATGAAGGCTATTCCATGCGAGAAATTGCCAAGAAACTGAAGATCTCGTACAACGCTGTGTACTACTCCCTTCACAGAACAGCGCAAACTGGCTCTAACCAGAATAGAAAGAGGAGTGGGAGGCCCTGGTGCACAACTGAGCAAGAGGACAAGTACACTAGAGTGTCTAGTTTGAGAAACAGACACCTCACAAGTCCTCAACTGGCAGCTTCATTAAATAGCACCCGCAAAACATCAGTCTCAACATCAACAGTGACAAGGCGACTCTAGGATGCTGGCCTTCTAGGCAGAGTTCCTCTGTCCAGTGTCTGTGTTCTTTTGCCCATCTAAATCTTTTCCGATTATTGGCCATTCTGAGATAAGGCTTTTTCTTTGCAACACTGCCCAGAAGGCCAGCATACTGGAGGCGCCTCGTCACTGTTGACGTTGAGACTGGCGTTTCACCTTCCAGCAGTGTCTTTTTTCTGGCCACTCTTCCGTAAAGCCCACTCTGTGGAGTGTAAGGCTTAAAGTGGTCCTATTGACAGATACTCCAATCTCCGCTGTGGAGCTTTGCAGCTCCTTCAGGGTTATCTTTGGTCTCTTTGTTGCCTCTCTGATTAATGCTCTCCTTACCTGGTCTGTGAGTTTTGGTGGGCGGCCCTCTCTTGGCAGGTTTGTTGTGGTGCCGTCTTCTTTCTGTTTTAATAATATATTTAATGGGGCTCTGTGGGATGTTCAAAGTTTCGGATATGTTTTTATAATCCAACCCTGATCTGTACTTCTCCACAACTTTGTCCCTGACCTGTTTGGAGAGCTCCTTGGTCTTCATAGTGCCGCTTGCTTGGTTGTGCCTCTTGCTTAGTGGTGTTTGCTGACTCTGGGGCCTTTCAGAACAGGTGCATATATACTGAGATCATGTGACAGGTCATGTGACACTTAGATTGCTCACAGTTGAACTTTTTTTTTTTTTTTACTAATTATGTGACTTCTGAAGGTAATTGGTTGCACCAGATATTATTTTGGGGATTCATTACTTTTTGAAATATTTGTATTTCTTTTTTTCACTTCACAAATGTTTACATGTCCATTCCATGATATCCAAATAAAAATGTATTAAATTACAGGTTGTAATGGAACAAAATAGGAAGAACGCCAAGGGGGTGAATACTTTCGCAAGGCACTGTATTTGCATGATTTAGCATAATTAATTCATCATTACCGTTTTGTTTCATCCATGTGACAGGCCAATACGAGTTCATAACATGTGACAGACCAATACATCACGAGGCTTCTTTCTCTCTAAACTTAGACCTTGAAACTGAGAAATCTTTAGTTCATTCTCAAAACGCGGTCTGGGCGTACTGCCAAATTGCAGCTACTGATAGTGAGGATTTGTGCATGAACACAGAAATGGGTTATTAGAACAGCACATTAATAGAAGACAGAAATTAATTAGAAGAAAAGCACAAACATTAAAATTCCCATTACAGTTTCTTCAAGTGCAGTCACAAAAACCATCAAGCGCTATGATGAAACTAGCTCTCATGAGGACCGCCACAGGAAAGGAATACACAGAGTTACCTCTGCCACAGAGGATAACTTCCAGTCTCAGAAATTGCAGCCCAAATAAAGGCTTCACAGAGTTCAATTAAAAGACACATCTCAAAATCAACTGTTCAGAGGAGATTGCGTGAATCAGGCCTTCATGGTCGAATTGCTACAAAGAAACCACTACTAAAGGACACCAATAATAAGAAGAAACTTGCTTGGGTCAATGGACATTAGACCGGTGGAAATCTGTCCTTTGCCCTGATGAGTCCCAAATGTGAGATTTTTGGTTCCAACTGCCGTGTCTTTGTGAGACGCATAGTAGGTGAAGGGATTATCTCTGCATGTGTGGTTCCCACCGTGAAAACACTGCTCAAAAAATAAAGGGAACACTAAAATAACACATCCTAGATCTGAATGAATGAAATATTCTTATTAAATACTTTTTTCTTTACATAGTTGAATGTGCTGACAACAAAATCACACACAAATTATCAATGGAAATCAAATGTATCAACCCATGGAGGTCTGGATTTGGAGTCACACTCAAAATTAAAGTGGAAAACCACACTACAGCCTGATCCAACTTTGATGTAATGTCCTTAAAACAAGTCAAAATGAGGCTCAGTAGTGTGTGTGGCCTCCACGTGCCTGTATGACCTCCCTACAACACCTGGGCATGCTCCTGATGAGGTGGCGGATGGTCTCCTAAGGGATCTCCTCCCAGACCTGGACTAAAGCATCCACCAACTCCTGGACAGTCTGTGGTGCATGGTGGATGGAGCGAGACATGGTGTCCCAGATGTGCTCAATTGGATTCAGGTCTGGGGAACGGGCGGGCCAGTCCATAGCATCAATGGCTTCCTCTTGCAGGAACTGCTGACACACTCCAGCCACATGAGGTCTAGCATTGTCTTGCATTAGGAGGAACCCAGGGCCAACCACACCAGCATATGGTCTCACAAGGGGTCTGAGGATCTCATCTCGGTACCTAATGGCAGTCAGGCTACCTCTGGCGAGCACATGGAGGGCTGTGCGGCCCCCCAAAGAAATGCCACCCCACACCATGACTGACCCGCCGCCAAACCGGTCATACTGGAGGATGTTGCAGGCAGCAGAACGTTCTCCACGGCGTCTCCAGACTCTGTCACGTCTGTCACGTGCTCAGTGTGAACCTGCTTTCATCTGTGAAGAGCACAGGGCGCCAGTGGCGAATTTGCCAATCTTGGTGTTCTCTGGCAAATGCCAAACGTCCTGCACTGTGTTGGGCTGTAAGCACAACAGACTTGGAGTTACATTGTGTTGTTTAAGTGTTCCCTTTATGTGCGTTTCTATCTCAGTGTATTACATAGAACAGTAATTAGCGAGTGCATTAGCATGTATTATGCAGCATTATCATAGTTATGCTTCAAAGTTATCAAGGTTACATTTCCATCCACGTTTTGTTATATGATCATGTGTAATAACTGTCAGACCATATAACTCAACCTGACTATTTGGACAAGCTTATTCCATCAGTAGTTCTCACTCACGCGGGTGATGTGGAGGTAAACCCAGGCCCTGCATGTCCCCAGGCACCCTCATTTGTTGACTTCTGTGATGGAAAAATCCTTGGTTTCATGCATGTCAACATCAGAAGCCTCCTCCCCAAGTTTGTTTTACTCACTGCTTTAGCACACTCTGCCAACCCTGATGTCCTTGCCGTGTCTGAATCCTGGCTTAGGAAGGCCACCAAAAATTCTGAGACTATAACTATAACATTTTCCGTCAAGATAGAACTGCCAAATGGGGCGGAGTTGCAATCTACTGCAGAGATAGCCTGCAAAGTAATGTCATACTTTCCAGGTCCATACCCGAACAGTTCGAACTACTAATTAAAATAATTACTCTCTCCAGAAATACGTTTCTCACTGTTGCCGCCTGCTACCGACCCCCCTCAATCTCACACAAATCATCAAGGAACCCACCAGGTACAACCCTAAATCTGTAAACAAGGGCACCCTCATAGACGTTATCCTGACCAACTGGCCCTCCAAATACACCTCCGCTGTCTTCATTGCCTGTATCCGCTACGGGTCCGCAGTCAAACGACCACCCCTTATCACTTTCAAACGCTCCCTAAAACACTTCTGCGAGCAGGCCTTTCTAATCGACCTGGCCCGGGTATCCTGGAAGGATATTGACCTCATCCCGTCAGTTGAGGATGCCTGGTCATTCTTTAAAAGTAACTTCCTCACCATCTTAGATAAGCATGCTCCGTTCAAAAAATGCAGAACTAAGAACAGATATAGCCCTTGGTTCACTCCAGACCTGACTGCCTTCGACTAGCACAAAAACATCCTGTGGCGGACTGCAATAGCATCGAATAGTCCCCGCGATATGCAACTGTTCAGGGAAGTCAGGAACCAATACACACAGTCAGTCAGGAAAGCAAAGACCATCTTTTTCAATCAGAAATTTGCATCCGGTAGCTCTAATGCCAAAAAGTTCTGGGACACTGTAAAGTCCATGGAGAACAAGAGCACCTCCTCCCAGCTGCCCACTGCACTGAGGCCAGGTAACACGGTCACCACTGATAAATCCATGATAATCGAAAACTTCAACAAGCATTTCTCAACGGCTGGCCATGCCTTCCTCCTGGCTACTCCAACCTCGGCCAACAGCTCCGCCCCCCCAGCAGCTACTCGCCCAAGCCTCCCCAGCTTCTCCTTTACCCAAATCCAGATAGCAGATGTTCTGAAAGAGCTGCAAAACCTGGACCCGTACAAATCAGCTGGTCTTGACCATCTGGACCCTCTATTTCTGAAACTATCCGCCGCCATTGTCACAACCCCTATTACCAGCCTGTTCAACCTCTCTTTCATATCGTCTGAGATCCCCAAGGATTGGAAAGCTGCCGCAGTCATCCCCCTCTTCAAAGGGGGAGACACCCTGGACCCAAACTGTTACAGACCTATATCTATCCTGCCCTGCCTATCTAAGGTCTTCGAAAGCCTAGTCAACAAACAGATCACTGACCATCTCAAATCCCACCGTACCTTCTCCGCTGTGCAATCTGGTTTCCCAGCCAGTCACGGGTGCACCTCAGCCACGCTCAAGGTACTAATCGATATCATAACCCCCATCGATAAAAGACAGTACTGTGCAGCCGTCTTCATCGACCTGGCCAAGGCTTTCGACTCTGTCAATCACCATATTCTTATCGACAGACTCAGTAGCCTCGGTTTTTCTAATGACTGCCTTGCCTGGTTCACCAACTACTTTGCAGACAGAGTTCAGTGTGTCAAATCGGAGGGCATGTTGTCCTGTCCTCTGGCAGTCTCTATGGGGGTGCCACAGGGTTCAATTCTCGGGCCGACTCTTTTCTCTGTATATATCAATGATGTTGCTCTTGTTGCGGACGATTCCCTGATCCACCTCTACGCAGACGACTCCATTCTGTATACTTCTGGCCCTTCCTTGGACACTGTGCTATCTAACCTCCAAACGAGCTTCAATGGCCTCCAACTGCTCTTAAACGCTAGTAAAACCAAATGCATGCTTTTCAACCGTTCGCTGCTGCACCCGCACGCCCGACTAGCGTCACCACTCTGGATGGTTCCGACCTAGAATATGTGGATATCTATAAGTACCTAGGTGTCTGGCTAGATTGTAAACTCTCCTTCCAGACTCATATCAAACATCTCCAATCTAAAATCAAATCTAGAGTCTGCTTTCTATTCCGCAACAAAGCCTCCTTCACTCACGCCGCCAAACTTACCCTAGTAAAACTGACTATCCTACCGATCCTCGACTTTGGCGGTCATCTACAAAATAGCTTCCAATACTCTACTCAGCAAACTGGATGCAGTTTATCACAGTGCCATCTGTTTTGTTACTAAAGCACCTTATACCACCCACCACTGCGACCTGTATGCTCTAGTCGGCTGGTCCTCGCTACATATTCATCGCCAGACCCACTGGCTCCAGGTCATCTACAAGTCCATGCTAGGTAAAGCTCCGCCTTATCTCAGTTCACTGGTCACGATGGCAACACCCACCGGTAGCACGCGCTCCAGCAGGTGTATCTCACTGATCATCCCTAAAGCCAACACCTCATTTGGCCGCCTTTCCTTCCAGTTCTCTGCTGCCTGTGACTGGAATGAATTGCAAAAATCGCTGAAGTTGGAGACTTTTATCTCCCTCACCAACTTTAAACATCTGCTATCTGAGCAGCTAACCGATCGCTGCAGCTGTACATAGTCCAGGAGGTAGGCGAATAATTACAATTTAGCAGATTAACACTGGAGTGATAAATGATCAGATGGTCATGTGCAGGTAGAGATACTGGTGTGCAAAAGAGCAGAAAAGTAAATAAATAAAAACAGTATGGGGATGAGGTAGGTCAATTTGGGTGGGCTATTTACCGATGGACTTATGTACAGTTGCAGCAATCGGTTAGCTGCTCAGATAGCAGATGTTTAAAGTTGGTGAGGGAGATAAAAGTCTCCAACTTCAGTGATTTTTGCAATTGGTTCCAGTCACAGGCAGCAGAGAACTGGAAGGAAAGCATCCAACAAGTGTATTGAAGTAGTCAAATGTTTAGTATTTGGTCCCATATTCCTCACACGCAATGACTACAACATGCTTGTGACTCTACCAACTTGTTGGATGCATTTGCTGTTTGTTTTGGTTGTGTTTCAGATTATTGTCTGCCACCATGATTACAAATAAACAAGAATCGTGAATATTTGTATTTTTGTATTTATTAAGGATCCGCATTAGCTGCTGCCGAACATTGCACTCAAAACAAAAGATAAAAACACTACTTCATATTGCATTATTATGCCACTAAATATCGACAGTACAGTACAATACCACCATACAACAATATTACAATGAACGTGTGTGTGCTAGCGTTTGTGTGAGTATGCGTGTGTCTGTTCTTGTGTGTGTGCATCTCTTCACAGTCGCCGCTGTTCCATAAGGTGTATTTTTATAAAAAATAAAAAAAATCTGATTCTACTGCTTGCATCAGTTACCTGATGATGTAGTCATGGCTCTATGCAGTCATGGCTTTATGTAGTCATGGCTTTATGTAGTCATGGCTTTATGTAGTCATGGCTTTATATAGTCATGGCTCTATGCAGTCATGGCTTTATGTAGTCATTCATGGCTCTATGCAGTCATGGCTTTATGTAGTCATGGCTCTATGTAGTCATGGCTTTATGTAGTCATGGCTCTATGTAGTCATGGCTCTATGCAGTCATGGCTTTATGTAGTCATGGCTTTATGTAGTCATGGCTTTATGTAGTCATGGCTCTATGCAGTCATGGCTTTATGTAGTCATTCATGGCTTTATGTAGTCATGGCTCTATGTAGTCATGGCTCTATGCAGTCATGGCTTTATGTAGTCATGGCTTTATGTAGTCATGGCTTTATGTAGTCATGGCTTTATGTAGTCATGGCTTTATGTAGTCATGGCTCTATGTAGTCATGGCTTTATGTAGTCATGGCTCTATGCAGTCATGGCTTTATGTAGTCATGGCTCTATGTAGTCTGTTCTTGACTTGGGGATTGTGAAGAGACCTCTGGTGGGGTATACATGGGTGTCCGAGCTGTGTACTAGTAGTTTAAACAGACACCTCAGATGCGTTCAGCATGTCAACACTTCTTACAAAAACAAGTAGTGATGAAGTCAATCTCTCCTCCACTTTGAGCCATGAGAGATGTACATGCATATTATTCATGTTAGCTCGCCGTGTACATTTAAGGGCCAGCCGTGCTGCCCTGTTCTAAGCCAATTGTAATTTTCCGTGGTCCCTCTTTGTGGCACCTGACCACACGACTTAACAGTAGTCCAGGTGCGACAAAACTAGGGACTGTACGACCTGCCTTGTTGATAGTGTCAAAGAAACGGTTTATTATGGACAGACTTCTCCCTATCTTAGCTCCTGTCTTACATTAGTACCCCAGGTCATCTTAGGTTTCATTACATACAGTCGAGAAGAACTACTGAATATAAGATCAGCATCAACTCACCATCAGTACGACCAAGAATATGTTTTTCGCGACGCGGATCCTGTGTTCTGCCTTACAAACAGGACAACGGAGTGGATCCTATGCAGCGACCCAAAAAAACGACTCCGAAAGAGAGGGAAACGAGGCGGTCTACTGGTCAGACTCCGGAGACGGGCACAGCGCACACCACTCCCTAGCATTCTTCTTGCCAATGTCCAGTCTCTTGACAACAAGGTTGATGAAATCCGAGCAAGGGTAGCATTCCAGAGGGACATCAGAGACTGTAACGTTCTTTGCTTCACGGAAACGTGGCTTACTGGAGAGACGCAATCCGAAGCGGTGCAGCCAACAGGTTTCTCCACGCATCGCGCAGACAGGAAAAAACATCTTTCTGGTAAAAAGAGGGGCGGGGGCGTATGCCTTATGACTAACGTGACATGGTGCGATGAAAGAAACATACAGGAACTCAAATCCTTCTGTTCACCTGATTTAGAATTCCTCACAATCAAATGTAGACCGCATTATCTACCAAGAGAATTCTCTTCGATTATAATCACAGCCGTATATATCCCCCCCCAAGCAGACACATCGATGGCTCTGAACGAACTTTATTTAACTCTCTGCAAACTGGAAACAATTTATCCGGAGGCTGCATTCATTGTAGCTGGGGATTTTAACAAGGCTAATCTGAAAACAAGACTCCCCAAAATTTTATCAGCATATCGATTGCGCAACCAGGGGAGGAAAGACCTTGGACCATTGTTACTCTAACTTCCGCGACGCATATAAGGCCCTGCCCCGCCCCCCTTTCGGAAAAGCTGACCACGACTCCATTTTGTTGATCCCTGCCTACAGACAGAAACTAAAACAAGAGGCTCCCACGCTGAGGTCTGTCCAACGCTGGTCCGACCAAGCTGACTCCACACTCCAAGACTGCTTCCATCACGTGGACTGGGAGATGTTTCGTATTGCGTCAGATAACAACATTGACGAATACGCTGATTCGGTGTGCGAGTTCATTAGAACGTGCGTTGAAGATGTCGTTCCCATAGCAACGATTAAAACATTCCCTAACCAGAAACCGTGGATTGATGGCAGCATTCGTGTGAAACTGAAAGCGCGAACCACTGCTTTTAATCAGGGCAAGGTGTCTGGTAACATGACCGAATACAAACAGTGCAGCTATTCCCTCCGCAAGGCTATCAAACAAGCTAAGCGCCAGTACAGAGACAAAGTAGAATCTCAATTCAACGGCTCAGACACAAGAGGCATGTGGCAGGGTCTACAGTCAATCACGGACTACAGGAAGAAACCCAGCCCAGTCACGGACCAGGATGTCTTGCTCCCAGGCAGACTAAATAACTTTTTTGCCCGCTTTGAGGACAATACAGTGCCACTGACACGGCCTGCAACGAAAACATGCGGTCTCTCCTTCACTGCAGCCGAGGTGAGTAAGACATTTAAACGTGTTAACCCTCGCAAGGCTGCAGGCCCAGATGGCATCCCCAGCCGCGCCCTCAGAGCATGCGCAGACCAGCTGGCCGGTGTGTTTACGGACATATTCAATCAATCCCTATACCAGTCTGCTGTTCCCACATGCTTCAAGAGGGCCACCATTGTTCCTGTTCCCAAGAAAGCTAAGGTAACTGAGCTAAATGACTACCGCCCCGTAGCACTCACATCCGTCATCATGAAGTGCTTTGAGAGACTAGTCAAGGACCATATCACCTCCACCCTACCTGACACCCTAGACCCACTCCAATTTGCTTACCGCCCAAATAGGTCCACAGACGATGCAATCTCAACCACACTGCACACTGCCCTAACCCATCTGGACAAGAGGAATACCTATGTGAGAATGCTGTTCATCGACTACAGCTCGGCATTCAACACCATAGTACCCTCCAAGCTCGTCATCAAGCTCGAGACCCTGGGTCTCGACCCCGCCCTGTGCAACTGGGTACTGGACTTCCTGACGGGCCGCCCCCAGGTGGTGAGGGTAGGCAACAACATCTCCTCCCCGCTGATCCTCAACACTGGGGCCCCACAAGGTTGCGTTCTGAGCCCTCTCCTGTACTCCCTGTTCACCCACGACTGCGTGGCCACGCACGCCTCCAACTCAATCATCAAGTTTGCGGACGACACAACAGTGGTAGGCTTGATTACCAACAACGATGAGACGGCCTACAGGGAGGAGGTGAGGGCCCTCGGAGTGTGGTGTCAGGAAAACAACCTCACACTCAACGTCAACAAAACTAAGGAGATGATTGTGGACTTCAGGAAACAGCAGAGGGAACACCCCCCTATCCACATCGATGGAACAGTAGTGGAGAGGGTAGCAAGTTTTAAGTTCCTCGGCATACACATCACAGACAAACTGAATTGGTCCACTCACACAGACAGCATCGTGAAGAAGGCGCAGCAGCGCCTCTTCAACCTCAGGAGGCTGAAGAAATTCGGCTTGTCACCAAAAGCACTCACAAACTTCTACAGATGCACAATCGAGAGCATCCTGGCGGGCTGTATCACCGCCTGGTATGGCAACTGCACCGCCCTCAACCGTAAGGCTCTCCAGAGGGTAGTGAGGTCTGCACAACGCATCACCGGGGGCAAACTACCTGCCCTCCAGGACACCTACACCACCCGATGTCACAGGAAGGCCATAAAGATCATCAAGGACATCAACCACCCGAGCCACTGCCTGTTCACCCCGCTATCATCCAGAAGGCGAGGTCAGTACAGGTGCATCAAAGCTGGGACCGAGAGACTGAAAAACAGCTTCTATCTCAAGGCCATCAGACTGTTAAACAGCCACCACTAACACTGAGTGGCTGCTGCCAACACACTGACACTGACTCAACTCCAGCCACTTTAATAATGGGAATTGATGGGAAATGATGTAAATATATCACTAGCCACTTTAAACAATGCTACCTTATATAAATGTTACTTACCCTACATTATTCATCTCATACGCATACGTATATACTGTACTCTATATCATCGACGGTATCCTTATGTAATACATGTATCACTAGCCACTTTATACTATACTATGCCACTTTGTTTACATACTCATCTCATTTGTACATACTGTACCCGATACCATCTACTGTATCTTGCCTATGCTGCTCTGTACCATCACTCATTCATATATCCTTATGTACATATTCTTTATCCCCTTACACTGTGTACAAGACAGTAGTTTTGGAATTGTTAGTTAGATTACTTGTTATTACTGCATTGTCGGAACTAGAAGCACAAGCATTTCGCTACACTCGCATTAACATCTGCTAACCATGTGTATGTGACAAATAAAATTTGATTTGATTTGATTTGATTGATTTGTTGTGTCAACCTGTTTTGACCATGACAGTTTACAATCCAGGGTTACTCCAAGCAGTTCATTGAATCAGAGCCAGGAGAATGCTACCTACCCCAATGCATAGTGCCAACTGTAAAGTTTGGTGAAGGAAGAATAATGGTCTGGGGCTGTTTTTCGTGGTTCAGGTTTGGCCCCTTAGTTCCAGCGAAGGGAAATCTTAATGCTACATCATACAATGACATTCTAGATGATTCTGTGCTTCCAACTTGGTAGCAACGGTTTGGGTAAGGCCCTTTCCTGTTTCAGCATGACAATCCCCCCGTGCACAAAGCCAGGTCCATACCAAAATGGTTTGCCGAGGTTGGTGTGGAAGAACTTCACTGGCCTGCACAGAGCCCTGACCTCAACCCCATGGAACACCTTTGGGATGAATTGGAACGCTGACTGCGAGCCAGGCTTAATCGCCAAACATCAGTGCCTGAACCTCACTAATGCTCGAGGCTAAATGGAAGCAAGTACCTGCAGCAATGTTCCAACATGTAGTGCCTCGAACTTTCTCACTCATCATTATTCATGATTAATTCATGATTTTCCATAATCATGGTAGCATCTACATTAATGTACAAGTGTTTAGAAACATATTATATTCTTATTTGCAATTAAAGTGATGACAAAATGGCACAATACTTTATTTTCCATTCATTTCTATTGGCCACAAAATAATCTGAAACAAACTAAACAAACTGCAAATGCATCCAACAAGCTTGTAGACTCAAGCTTGATGTAGTTTATTTAACCTTTATTTAACCAGGAAGGGCTCATTGAGATTAAAATCTCTTTTTCAAGATAGGCAGCACCAAGTCATTACAAAAACATTACAGACAGACATGAAAAACTACAAGTAATCTAGTAAATACCATGAAATTCACAAGAGTATAAAACAGCAAATTAAAAACATTGACAGGTCAGGGAATCAGCCTCAAAATCCTTCATCAGTGATTTAAAAGTATTTGGTAAGGTGTTCCAAGACGATGGAGCAGAGTACATAAAGTAGTCATTGCGTGCTAGGGATATGGGACCAAACCAACTTCATACTACATTAATACACATAAATGAATTTGTCCAAATACTTTTAGCCCCCTTATTTTACAGAGCCATGTACAAAAGGTGCTGTAATTTCAAAAAAAAAATATTTAGCAGACATGCTTATCCGGAGCGATTTACAGGAGCAATTAGGGTTAAGTACCTTGCTCAAAGGCATGTCGACAGATGTCACCTAGTCGGTTTGGGTATTCGAACATTTCAGTTACTGGCCCAATGCTCTTAACCTCTAGGCTACCTGCCACCAGATATGGATGAAAATACCCTCAAATTAAAGATGGCACTTTAACCTCATAGTCACTGTTTAATTTCAAATCCAAAGTGCTGCAATACCTCAATCAAAATGGATCAGTTCCCATTGCTTTCCTTAGATGATTGACACAAGGCCAGGATCACCCCCCCAGCTGCTGTAACGCAGCACGTTGGCTCCATGTTCACATGTTCGTCATCAAAAACAAAGCACTGCCAGACAAGGGAGAACCTGCCAAGGGAGACAATAAATGAGGAAAGCTGTTTGATCTAACAAAGAGGTTCGGTCCTGGCAGAGGATGTTATGGGCGTTCTGGTGTACAGCTGACGTCGGCAGATAATGCCTCTCTGGGGTGTCCTAAGAGCCTATGTGATGACATTTAAACTTAAGCGCCTCTGTTCAGCTACAGTGGACACGTGGTCCAGTTTCCTCTTGTGTCGGCAGTAGTGCTTCTCTGTTCTATGGCATCAGTTGGTTGAAGCAAGTTCAGTTGGCAGCTTGGCACCACCGTCTTTGCGGATGTCATTCCAGCAAGGTTCTAGCCTACATCAGGGACCATATGCATCAAGCATCTCAGAGTAGGAGTGCCGATTTAGGGTTAGTTTTATTTTCTACCTCGTAAAAGGATGCTATATGAATACGGGTACAGGGCTATTCAATTCCAGCCTTTTCTCTGACAGTTAATAATTGATTGACCAGTTCCCCCACCTGGTAGCCCAGTAACTGTCTGCAGATAAGTCATAATAATAATTATAGCCAAGTACTTCTCATAGCCCGAACACAGCTTATGGTTCCGTTGGAACCCTGAGGTCTCCTCACACCATCACAATATGCACATTGACTACAAATACTCTCGGACTTTGCTAATAAATCCTTCAACCCTTTATTATGCCTTGAAACAAACGTGTCCCCATAGTCAAAAGTGAGTTAAGAGAATAATTCGACTCCAGGAGACAATGCAGAAGTTAATATAGTACATTTTAGTGGTAATTTAGCACAAATGACCATTACTGCCCTCAGTGACGTTGAGTCACTGAAAAGGATTCATTTTTGCATTTGTCATTTAGCAGATGCTTTTATCCAGAGCGACTTACATGAAGTAGTGACTGCATACATTTCTTAATAGAAAGTAATTGTTGAAATATACATTTATTTTGAAATTACACTGTGGTGTAAGACTTGACATGCTTTGAAACCCCAAAACCAACTGAATGTAATGAATATCACTCAGTGGAAAGACAAGAGACCTCTGTGCACCATTGATGAAATACAAAGACCCGAACGCAGAGGTACACAGTACTAAAGCAACCTTTATTTGGAGAAACGGCAGACAAAACAGCTAATGTATCATTTTCCACCCATTCCTTCCTTCTCTTTTACTCATGTTCTCTCCAGACTTCAACCATTCCTACTTTAGTGGATCCCTGTCAAATCCACAAGTCATCTCTCCCCGTCCTTGCACTGAAATGATCTGGCCACCCCCATCCTCCCTCTCTTCCATAACTTATGCCTTTCTGACCAGTCCCTTTGCTCGTCATCTTCGTTATGGTTGACAGGCCATTTTGTTTATCCAAGCACCTGTGAAGAATTGAGGTGGCCCGTCTGGGATCAGATTTTAAAAAACAACAAAAGTGTCAACTCATTTGAAGTTAAGGACAGTCATGCAAACACCTTTTTATTTATAAGTATTTACAGAGCCCTAGCCACCCCTCCCCCAGTTCCCTCCCTCCACCCCACCGTAATGGCCGGGTTCTGGGTAGGAGGGGCTAGTGGATCCTTGTCAGCTCCTCCACAATCTTTATGACCTCGTCCACGGTGGCCTCGCGCTTCATGCCGCTGCCGTCGTCAATCTGAAACGCAGAAGGGGGTGTTATGTCAGCTCACTGTTCCAGCAGTTTGGATTGGCCCGCACAGCTGTGGTACCTTTATTAAGTGTCACTGCAGTCCAAAAAGTGTGAGCAAGCTAGTGTGTGAGAGCGAGTGAATGAGTGTGTGTAGCGGTGTGAGAGCATGTATGTGTGTGCTTCAGAGAGCGTGCATGTGTGTTGGTACCTGTAGCGTGCTGACCACCTCCTGCATCTTGGCGCGGCCCAGGTCCAGGAAGCTCTCGATGAGGTCCCCGTCGATGAAGCCCGTGGCCTGCTCAGTCTTACGCTCTGTATGGAAGGACCTCCAGGTGCCACCAAGTCAAGGAAGACAAACACACACCTACACACATACCCCTACAGCAAAGTCACTCCTCTTACAGGGGACTCTGTCCTTTTGAGGACTGGAAGCTGCATTTACTCATAGAATGTTCACTAAAATATGAGCACATGTTACCCCATTTTCTCTCCAAATTACAATCTTTGGCTCATCGCTGCAACTCCCAAATGGGCTCGGGAGAGATGAATGTTAAGTCATGCATCCTCCAAAACATGACCTGCCTGGCTATCACACTGCTCGCTTAAACCGTAAGTCAGCTGCACCAATGGGTCGGAGGAAACGCTGTTCGACGGATGACCGAAGTCTGCTTGCATGTGCCGGCCCTGCCACAAGGAGTCACTACAGCGCGACGAGTCATGGAAAGCCCCCCTGCCAACACCCCCTACCGCGGACATCTCCTAGCCAATGGCTCCCGGTCAAGGCCGGCTGTGACACAGCCTGGGATCGAACCTTTTGACCACTGCGCCACTCAGGACTGCCTGGTATTGTGACGCAATAATTTCCATGGTAATGTAGATTCAATTTATGTTAACCGATGTGGTTCATGCAATTGGAATGTATTTTTTCTAATGTCAGTTGAATCAGCAAATCACAGCACATATTGATGGGTAGACTTCCTGCTTTGCGCCTCGCAATGGACCCAAATCCACCCATTATGCCATCATTGACTTGTATTGGGACACCCGTTCTAGTCATTCTATTTTTATGGCAGCACATGCAGTCAGGAGTGGAGGAGGTTATTACAGTGACCGCGGTCATTTGGCTGGCCAATTACCGTTATGCAAAATTCCATGAGTCACAAGCGTATTGATTCTTCCCTGTGACTCCCCCTGTAATCAACCACCATCTTATATGGGTGACAGGCAGACAGGCACTACGTGTCAACTTCAGGTCGCCGCTTCATTCACATGACATGGTAAAACACAGCATCGTTCATTCATATACGGGCTAGGCAACCATTACCCTTCTGACAGCCACGTCAAGGTAGTACCAAGTTTTGCCACCCGTGACAGTGATGCTCACCAGTTCTGAAAAGGCACTTTCAATGTGATACACAAGGGGCAGGTTTGTGTCCGCGTGAACCCCCCCCCCCCCCTCCACCCCACACCAAAAGGAAAGGATATAAGCTGTGCTCGATCTTGCCCACGCTCTTGATGACCTTGTTGAGTCGGTTCTGCAGGTCCAGCAGCAGGCTATACCAGCCCTCGGACAGAGAGGTCACAAGACCTAGAGACATAAGACAGATGGCTTGTCATTTATGGGAGAAAAGAAAAAGGAGAACCGAAATGGATGAGCTATGCAGAGCAGTATGCTCGCCACTCATACCTAGTGAAGGAGAAAAGATGAAAGCTGAGAGGGAATTTGAGTGTGGGTTGTCTGAGGGAAGGTGAAACAATTTTCTCTCTCCAATTTGTGCCTTCCGAACATGATGTCCACGAACACAAATGTGTTGTGCAGCTTTTTGCAAGGGGACTAATACATTTTCACTACTTTAAAAAGAGCCTGTATATATTTTTGCTTCATTGCTCATTAGCAGTCAACCCGGGAATTACCAGAGGTGCTTACTCAGAGAAAGGGTTCTCTTACCAGGAAAAGCTTTCAGCAGAATTGTGAAGGCGCCTCAGTGAAATAATAGTAATGGCAGAACTCACTGAACATTCAAAGCATCATTCCCCTTTCTTTATTAACACAGCTACGAAATAAATGGAGAAAGGAAGGTGACTTTGATTTTGGACAGTCACTTGGAAATGACTTTCATCCCCTCTCCACTGCTCCCCACCTCTCACATGTAGTTGAGGCAAATCTGTAGGGCAGACCGCTACACTAACAGTACATAGCCTAAAAAAAAAAAAGACACGAGGGCATTCGGGACCTTGAAACCGGCATCAGTACTAGTTCAGTAGGCACCAGAAAAACAACATTTTGAAACCCAAGTGCTGCTACAGAAACAAGAACACAGATCTCGCTCTTGCGGTCATAAAATGTTTTGTGCTACTGCATGCTCTACGACCCTGGCGTGTATTCATTACCGCAAACAAACCATAGAAAAACATTTTGCAACAGAAAAAAAAATACAAGTTTCTTATTTTGACAAATTCAGGTTAGGCCCTCCCTGTTTCGTCTCATTTGGTTTCTAGTGAATACACCCCTGGCGTGTGGCAGTGGGGGCCATTACCGATCATGCCGTTGACGGTGCCAAAGAGAACGGAGCCCTGCGTGGGGGTGGAGCTCTCGCCCAGGTTCTGCAGCACCAGTGACCCATGGGAGAAGACGTTGACAAACTCCCCCAGGTGGAACACGCCCACCTCCTGTAGGTGTTGTCGCTCCTCGTCTGTAGTGGCCGCGCTGCCAAGGGAGAGAGGAAGGGAGAGAGCTCAACTTCTATTTTTGGTCCAAATTATTTAATGCTTTGGCAATGTATACCCATTTATTTAGTTCTAAAAAAGGCTACATTTCAGAGATGGCACAAAAAGTTTATTTTTGATTCTAATCATTGTACCTATTTATTTATACATTTCTGCTTTGGAAATGTGTGCCCATTTATTATAATTGAGAGAAAGTGGCAGGGATAAAACGAACGACACAGAGGCAGGTAGAAAAAGATAACTGGGAAAAGCAATAGATGTAGATGACAGGTAATGAGTAAGAAAAAACAAGCGCGTGAGGGAAGAGTTAGTGAGAAATAAGAAAGGTACAGTGATAGAATGCAAATTTGATGACTGAAGACAAAAGAGCACAGGAGGAAGGACGAGAAGAGAGAAACGGTGGCATCAACAAACATCAGAGAGAAGGATAAAGGTCAACGGGAATTCAGTGATCATGGATGATTAAGTCGACGGCTTATGGAGGACGGCGGTCAGAGTGCGAGGACATGTCTAGGCCGGGCTCCATCTCATTTAGTCCTTCAGAGATTCTATGCATACTATTTATTTGCCTCCTTCCAAGGTGAGAGGATTCTAGAAAGAGGTCAGATTCCACCTCACCTGTCTTTTTGACAAACAAAGAGGTTGAAGGCATTCTCCGCCCCCAGGAAGTTGTCATCGTCCAGGATCTCCACAGCACTCATCCAGTTGGGATTGAAGTCACGGGCGATCTGAGAAGAGTGACAGGGGAAAAGCAGGCGTATCACCAGTGGCTCAAATCCATTCAATAAACTTTATTAAGCCAAGAGGTGCAATTATTGATAAACAATGGTTCCAATTCATTACTCAAGGTTTTATTAATTGGAAGTGTTTGGTGTTGAATCCTCCTCGATATAGCCCATGAGAAATGAGTGCGACAAAATAAAATTTTCTATATTCTATATTTTGGAGAATGCTGTATTCCAAGGGGGAACCACCCATGATGAAAAAACCTGTATATGAACAAATCGTCATTTAGACCTTATAAAGTCTACACCCTCCTCCTTGAAGTGTGGCACTGAGCACATCCCCCATCCTCTTAGGGGAAAAGGGTGGAGAATTGGAACACTGGCAGGGCCTCTCTTAGTATCATTCCTTACCTCCTCAAAGTTGCCCTCCATGGGTTTATAGGCCAGCAGCAGTACAGACCTCATCAGGTCTCCCACCAGGATGAAGTCTCCTTTGGTCTTTAGGTAGAGTGCCATGATGTTGTTGTAGTGGTTACACTCTGTCCTCAGCTCCTTCTCGGCGGTCCACTCGTACAGACGCACCTGGGGCGGGCGCACATTGATGATGCGTTGATATTGACACACACAATTGTTGAGGGGCTTTGGAGTAACAAGGACTTGAAAGCACCCAGGTTGTTTTTTTTGTAGGAGACATGTTTATCACGCAATTACAAGAAATACTCCCGTCAATGTTCCTTCCGATTCCAACGTTCCATTTGAAAGAACACTACTGGATAAAGTTAAAATCAACTCAATTCTCTGTAGTTCAAGTTTATCCCTAACACTCATTCCGTATGGTTGGGAGTCTGATAACTACAGTTTCACTGTGGCAGTCATTATGGCCAGTACGGTCCATTGTAGAGGAAGCACTGAATTTGACAAGGCAGCAACAAAGGTTTTCTTTTAAACAAATTTTAAAGTCAGGATTGAGAAATAAGACAGCCTGCGGAATGTCTCCTTACATTTATTTTTTATGCCAAGTACCATGGGGCGAAAGTACCCGACTCTCTTAAATCAAATATTCCCGTAGTGATGCATTAACGGCAATGGAGAGACAAAAGTGAGTTTTAATTTAAGTGGATGTAAAAAAATAAAAAATAAATCTACTTTTTAAACCAAAAGTACTCACTGTGCTGTTGATGCTGGCCAGTAGTTTGCCATTGAACTCCACCATGGAGTAGACGGCTCCCTTCACCTCCTTCTCTGCAACCGTCTGCAGCTTACCTACGCAGAAGAAGAGAAATAACACCGTCTGGGTCAGGGCTGGTGTTACAGTAGCCTGAAATCCAAACTGATATGTTTAATTTAACCATTTGTTTCACTGTGAAAGAATGGTGAAACCCAGCTTAAATGGTTTGGATTCCAGGCAGTACTTTTAAACAAATGGTGAATTGCAGCACACCAGTTTGGTTTTCAGGCTAGTGTTACAGCTCCCTGATACAGTATTCACAGCATCTGTTCACTCGGGAGTCATTCATCTTCACGACTGAGATGATTATCGATAGGAAGGTGCTATCAGACACTGTCAAGGGAGGAAGAGGCATGGAAAGGTGAGCGAGAAAGAGAGATACAAAGATGAGGGGAAGAAAGAGACAGTAGAAGAAAGTGTGAGAAAGAGTGCGAGCAAAAAAACAGGAAGATATGAAAGAGGGGGGTGGAAAAAAAAACAGGAGAAGAATGAAGGGAAAGAGTGAGCGAGGACAATGAGAATGGAAGAAAACGTTTGTCCTAACCGTCAGTGTAGTGGAAGACGATGATGCGGCCTTGCTTGGGCTCCGCCTCCTCTGGGTAGACCATCGCTGTGCCAACGATAAAGTAGACCGCGGGGTCCCTGCCCAGGCGGCAGGACACCATGCTGAGGGCGTACTCACTCTGGAGGAACTGGTGGGCGTGGAGCACTGTGAGGATGAACACACATGAAAAATCACGGTATTGAGGACAAATCACCACAAAAAGGTACGATTTTTGTGTACTCCTCAAGAGTACAACCATCAGCTTACCAATCACCACTAACAGATCACATTAATTCACTTCAAATTGACAAATATTATCCTTAATCAAGACGGTTTTAAGGGGGAACTTACCTTCGAAGGTGTGTTGGTCGACCACCAGGAGGCTGTGCACCTCCACCTCCTCCCCGAAGGAGGTCTCGTGTGGGGAGGTGCTGCTGGGGAACAGCTTACTGGAGCTCACACTGCTAGACAGAGCCTGGGGAGAGGTAGGGAGAGGGGGAGATATGGAAACCCAGACTATGAACCACCACAAGGCTAGGGGAAAAGTGTTCTTGTAAATAATATTTTTCTCCTTTCTTATCTTTAGTCATTATGTGCATTAAACCTAGACTAAACTAAGTCATCTGGACACCTTGTCAGCAAAGCGATGTGCATCACTAGCATTCAAGCCATTCCCCCCCCCCCCCCCCCAGAAAACATAATTGCACTAAATGTGCTAAATAAAATACAGTAACTCTAGATGCTGATGCTTTAGCTCATATAGAGCGAAGGTTACAGATATTTCCTGACAAAACACGCAGTTGCACTTAAGTCACGATGCATCATGAAAACCGTTGAATACGGGAAACAAGGCTCGGGGCCCCATATTCAAAAGGTCTTGATCAGCACTCCTATTCTGAGAATACTTATGAATACGGGCACAGAATAGGAGATCCTGGCAGTGGTACAGTGAAATACCAGATGGTGTGCAGCTACCTGAGTGCTCGCGCTGGGGCGCACCGCTGCAGTGGTCCCACTGGCGTCCTGCATCTCCACGCGGCTGGACAGCACCCCGAAACACTGAGACACTTCCTGGTAACAGATTCTCCTGAGAGAGGGAGGGAGCGAGAAGGGAGAATAAAGTGGAGAGATTGAAGGGGGGAGTGAGAGAGTGAGAAAGAGGAAAGAGTAAAAAGAAACAAATAAATGGAAATAAATAAATGTGTCGCACTTGATTTTACCGGAGGGTAAATCCATTGGGTAGATATACTTCTACTCTGTTGAACTATTTCTACTGGTGTTGTTCCCTCTTACCTGGGAGACTCGTAGAGGGGAACTGTGCGAATGTGGAGCTTCTGGATCTCGTCGATGGTCCCGATGGTGAGAGTGCTGTTGTTGGCCAGAGCCAGACTGTCAAAGACACAGAAACACAGGTTACAACCACACCCCAACAACAGATAAGTTGCATATTATTTCGAGCTTTGTAATCATTCATGTCCTTTCTTCAGAGTCCTTGAATGAGGAAAAATAACCACAACGGACTTCTTAGTCTCCTCTTGCACTGGTCTGAAAAAACAGGACAGGTGACGGGGGGGGGGGGGGTTCCGTTTAAACCTGTTAAAATCGTCTCACATCAGTCCAAATGGAGAAGACGTGCTAAGGATGCCACTTTGGACTATTGAGACGCGCGTGACTGACTAACCTGTCGGGGTAGCCCTCGGAGTTGAGCGGACACATGTAGTTGACCTCCTTGAGGTTGACATTGGAGAAGACCAGCTTGTGGTTGGAGGAGTAGATGACGGTGGGCCGGTCGGAGCAGGCAAACACGTTGGAGGTGGACAGGGAGCGGAAGGTCCTCAGCACCGTGGGCTGGGTGCCCAAAGTCACCTTCTTACGCTCGCTCAGCACTCCTGTTGGCAACACAACAGGGTCAATGCCAACAGTTTAACAATAAGTTTGCCAACCTGCCAGGATTAAGCGCCCCTTCAATTCATTCTATTCAGGAGATACGCGGCAATTCCAATCCAAAACCTTTTCCATTTTCAATATACACTGAGTGTCAATATCATTAGGTACACCTGCTCTTACCATGACATACACTGACCAGATGAATCACCTGTTAAATCAGCGTACATGAAGGGGATTGTGTATTTGTGCCATTAAAATGGTGAATGGGGCCGACAAAATATTTCAGTGCCTTTGAATGGGTTATGGCAGTAGGTGCCAGGCACACCGGCTTGAGTGTGTCAAGAACAGAAACACTGCAGAGTTTTTCACACTCAACAGTTTCCTGTGTGTATCAAGAATGGACATCCAGCCAACTTGACAACTGTGGGAAGCATTGGAGTCAACCTGGGCGAGCATCCCTATGGAACGCTTTCTACACCTTGTAGTCCCGACCAATTGAGGGCATAAGGGGCTGCAACTCTATATGGAATGTTTATTCAAATGTGACTCAATCAAAAGGCAACAGCAGTATGTGTTGCTCCAGCAGCCTGACCTGTAGTCAGGTCCAGGCCGAAGTAGAAGAGCGCTCCGTCTCCCAGGGCACACAGCAGGTAGTAGCCGCCCTCGAACGTCGTCATCAGGATGGAGCGCGGGATAATTTCTACACACACACACACACACACACACAGACAGAGACACACACAAACGCGGCAAATGTGTGAAAAGCTTTGGAATAGCAGCAGAACTCCACTGTCAAAACAACTCTATTATTCATCCCCCGAGGTGCAATTAAGAAAAGTATTGACAGCTAGGTCACATAACAGCTTCCACATGGTTGTGCAACATTGCAAATGGATCTAGGATGTGTGGAAGCAGCAAGAGTGCTTCTGTCCCTTAGGATTCCCTCCACTTTCATGGACAAGTTACACAGGCTTTGAATAGGAGGGGTTTATAAACACATCCAAAAATAATGATAACAGGAGGATGGACACAAAGAGAATGTCCAATACAGATTTTTTTTGCAGCTTCCAATCATATTTTTTAAAATAACAATGTTTGATTTTACAGAAGCTTTACTAAAAGAACACGTTGGGCTGCAGCCTCCAATTACAGTTTGTTCTGATACTCAACTAAAGACTAAACTAATATTTTCACTGACAGACTCCAAACAAACACTTTGTCAGTGCTTATATACATTTTACCTGCTAAATAGTTGCATTTATAAAAATGTTGCCGATTAATTAGTCACCGTATACAAAACCTTGAACCGAGTACTCGTGCCCATCCCCGGCGGAAATTAGCTTTTTCTCAAAGTTACACAGACTTACCTGGATACACAAAGGTTCAAATCAGTTGCTCCATCTATCCATCCAGCCATCCCACCTGGACTATCCCTTTAGTACACTTGACTCTCCACCCCCTCTCACCTCCTCCGAGCATCTCCTTGTGCAGGGCGGTGAAGCAGGGCAGCTTGAGGACCCGTGCCGATATGTCCGTCCACAGGCCCACGGCGCAGAGGGGCGACTCTCCACCCTCCCCCAGGGGCGTGATGTCTAGGCAGGCCACCTCATGCTCCATTTCCACCGTGCTGAGGGGGGACAGACAGAACGGCATGAGATTGGATAAATGTTTTATTAAATTATATATAACTTTTTTTTTTTTAAATACTAAAAACTATAGAACACATTTGATACATATGTATTGCGTTTTTACTCCTAATATGAACAACTTAACAGACGCACAAAAACAATGACTACACCTCACCTGCCCAGACTGGCATGCTCACACCCCCATCCTTAGTGTCTGCATTATCGTTTGCCACAGCGCCTTAAATTCTCCCAATTTGTTTTTCCTCGGTCGCCCATGCCATTTCAATAACAAATCATTGGATACTTCCATTGTGTTAATGATGACGGACTGATTGATTTACGTGTTTAGTATAGGTATTTTTCAAGATGAGTGAAGAGAATCCTCCAACCGACTGGGTATGTCACTACACCCCAATATGGGAATTGGATTTATAAAGTGCATTTAAAAGGTACTCAAAGCACTTTATGTTGTGTAGCCAAGATTTACTTAATTGATATATGTTTTGCCCCAGTGTGTTGGTACAGCCCACTCTCAAAAAGGCACAGCTTTTGCTACAGCTGAGCATCAACAGTCACTTAAACAGTGTTTACTGAACCAGACCACATTAGTAGAACGTTCCTTGAAGAGCAGTGTAAGACAAGCTCAGGCATGGTGATGGCCTGTAGAGCTGACTCCAACTGGGTTCAAAGTGGTGTGTGTATGTGTGCATTCGGAAAGTATTCAGACCCCTTCACTTTTCCCACATCATGCTACATTACAACCTTATTCTAAAATGGATCAAATGGTTTGTTTCCCCTCAACCAATCTACAAATAATACCCTATAATGACAAAGCAAAAACAGGTTTTTAGAAATGTTGGCAAATTTATCATTTAAAAAAAACTGAAATATCACATTTACATAAGTATTCAGACCCTTTACGCAGTACTTTGTTGAAGCACCTTTGGCAGGGATTACAGTCTCGAGTCTTCTTGGGTATGACACCACAAGCTTGGCACACGTGTATTTGGGGAGTTTCTCCCATTTTTCTCAGCACATCCTCTCAAGCCCTGTCAAGTTGGGTGGGGAGCGTCGCTGCACAGCTATTTTCAGGCCTCTCCAGAGATGTTCGATCTGGTTCAAGTCTAGGCTCTGGCAAGGCCACTCAAGGACATTGAGACTTGTCCTGAAGCCACTCCTGTGTTGTCTTGGCTGTGCGCTTAGGATCGTTGTCCTGTTGGAAGGTGAACATTCGCCCCAGCCTAAGGTCCTGAGCACTCTGGAGCAGGTTTTAATCAAGGATCTTTCCCTCGATCCTGACTAGCCTCCCAGTCCCTGCCGCTGAAAAAAATACCCACAGCATATGCTGCCATGTGTGAATGTTCCTGAGTGGCCAAGTTAGTTGACTTAAATTCACTTAATTTATGGCAAGACCTGAACATTTTTGTCTAACAACCAATCTGACAGAGCTTGAATAATTTAGAAAATATTAAAACGGGTAGATGTTTCTCAATCCAGGTATGCAAAGCTCTTAGAGACTTACCCAGACAAACTCACAGCTATAATCATTGTCAAGGTGCTTCTACAAACTATCGACTCAGGGGTGTAAATTACTTTTACTTACTTATAGTTCATTTTCAATAAATTATACAAAAAATGTTTTTACTGTCATTATGGGGTATTGTGTGTCAATTTACACACAATATCCCATAAATTGTATCCATTTTAAATTCCGGCTGTAACACAACAAAATGTGGAATAAGTCAAGTGGTATGAATACTTTCTGAAGGAACTGTGTTTGTCATTTCTTCTGTTGATTTAACTTGTATTCATACTTAAAGCTACAATTAAATTCAAGTCTCAGGTGGTGTTTAACAACACTGTAAATAAAGTTGAACTGGATTTGAGTTGCGTGTACCTGATCTGTTTGAGTTCCCCAGAGAGGATCTGGAGATAGTAGAGGGCGCGGCCCACGGCCAGCACCACCTGGGAGGAGTTACATGCAGCCACGCTGATGTTCCGGCCCAGCGGCTCCTTCCACTCAGACACCAGGGCCTTGCTGTCCTGCATTACCAGACGCACACCGCCCGACGTGATCTGAATCACACACACAGTGCATAAATATATTGGCACCGTCGCACGATTCACTGTTTGAACACTTTGTGTTCACATGTGTATTTGTTTGATTCACAACTGCACATACAAATACATTTAGTTTAAGGCAAGTGATTCTTCTTCATGTGCAATTTATCTCACCTGTTGTAAGTGCCAGGTGCCCACCGGATAAAAACAACCATTAAACATCAGTTTTGCAGAGGAAAAGATATTCTCCATTGACAAAGTGCAAGTGTGTGTGTGCATGTGTATGGCACAGGTGTGTGTGTCTGCGTGGCAGACGCACATGATGGCGCAGTGACTGTCTGATGAGGATGGATAGAAGCAGTCTACAGTCTTCAAAACTGGATAACAATTGCTTTATTTGCCTCAAAATAGAACAATAATTATTTTTTGTCACCTCTCTCATAAAGCTGTGATTGAAAGTCTACAGCCTCAGCTATTCTCATTATTGAAAGCCACTAACTTTAGGACAACACCTTCATAGGCTTGAATATTTGGGAAATAAGCTACTGTTCATCACTAACCATATCTTGAAGCTATTACGATAGGCCTAAGAGGAGGATAGGTTATTGGCCATTTGGTTTTCAACCTCACATGGAGGGATTTTTACAGCCAGCATGGATCCCCAAATCCAGATGTGCAAAGCTGATAGACATACCCCAGATGACTTAAAGCTTTAAATCCCCGCCAAAGGTGCTTCTATGAAGTAATGACTCAGGTGGGTGAATACTTACAGAAATATCTAATTTACATATTGAATTTTCAATAAATTTGCCCCAAAAATGTTTTCACTGTCATTATGGGGTATTGTCTGTAGCTGGTTGAGAAAAACAATCCATTTTGAATTCAGGCTCTAACAACAAAATGTGGAATAAGTTTAAATATTTTCTGAAGGCACTGTGTATGTATTGTGATTCAATACTGATTTTATTGCAATTCGATGTTCCAAACATATTGCTCATCATATGTCTGCCGCAGAGGGATAAGAGAGCCATGAGAAACATTTAAATCAGTCATGGAAATAAATTAGTTTTGGTGCAGGTCCAGCCAATTAGCGCAAACATATTGCAATAGTCAAAACTATACCACATAACGTGAAAAATAATATCCCAATATGCAACTATAGATTTTTTCCCTCATCACTAGTGTGTGTGCGCGTTTGTGTATACCTGGATGAGCTGCTGGTGGGCAACGTTGCCACAGTAGAAGGTCTGCAGGTTGTCCACAAAGCCAGGCAACTCAGTCTCCTCTACCTCCTCCCCGCTTAGCATCAGCACCCTGAGGAAACACGGAACGACTTATATACTTAAAAAGATAAACGCCACATGTAAAAAGTGTTGGTACCATGTTTCATGAGGTGAAATAAAAGATCCCTGAAATGTTTAATATGCACAATAAGCTTATTTCGCCCAAATGTGCACAAATTTGGAGCGTTCACCAGAGCTACTGCCAGATAAATGTATGTTAATTTCTCTACCATAAGCCGCCTCCGTAATTTTAGCGAAGGCCCAACAGGCCTCACAACTGCAGACTACGTGTAACGACACCAGCCCAGGACCTGCACATCAGGCTTCTTCACCTGCGGGATAGTCTGAGAGGAGCAACCCTGACAGCTGATAAACCTGTGGGTTTGCGCAACAGAACAATTTCTGCACAAACTGTCAGAAACCGTCTTAGGGAAGCTGATCTGCGTGTTTGTCGTCCTCACCAGGGTCTTGACCTGACTGCAGTTGGGTGTCGTAACAGACTTCAGTGGGCAATGCTCACCTTCGATGGCCACTGGCTTGCTGGAGACGTGAGCTCTTCACGGATTAATCCTGGTTTCAACTGTACCGGGCAGATGGCAGACAGCGTGTATGGCAACGTGTTGGAAAGCTGTTTGCCGATGTCAACTTTATGAACAGAGTGCCCCATGGTGGCGGTGGGGTTATGATATGGACATGCATAAACTACGGACAAGGAACACAATTGCATTTTATCGATGGCAATTTGAATGCACAGAGATACCTTGCCACGATCCTGAGGCCCATTGTCATGCCATTCCAGGGCTTGACATTAACTTTTTTTTTGTCACTTGTCCTTTGGACAAGTAGGACATATTTTTTACTTGTTGAAAAGCTGAAGTCACTTACACCAACAACAACAAAAAAAGGCCCAGAATACCATTGGTTAAAAGGGTGACTGAAAATAAGTGAAGTACATAGGAGGGATCTGAAATAATTTTCTGCGCTTGTCCATAGACAATGTTATCCTTCCCTAGCAGCCACCCAAAATAACATACAAAAAAAAGTACAACACAAAAGTGACTGCTACGCATTTGGCTGGCATGCTACAGGAGGGACGAGAGGAATCACGACATTGATCGTTATACAACGCTGTAGTATATTTAGTGGCCTCAAATCTTTTCGAAAAGCTTATTCCACTCTGGGGGAGCTGTGGCACGAAAGAGACGTGTAATTAGCTCAGGCCGGTCTGTGCCCGAAGCTCACAGATGGCGCAAGTCAAAGTGCATCGCTGGCTGTGCGGTTTTGTGCCGAGTTGTAAATCATCACGGGCTGCAGCGCAACTCTGCTGTCCTCAACTTGATAATTATAAACTTATTCCCATTTTTTCCCCTTATCCTTCGCTCTTATTAGGCCTAAGCTACTATACGTGTTGTAGTAGGCTGCACATTGCTAGAATAAGTTGGAAGAGGGCATCGGCCAACTAGCCATTTCTTTCATTAACATTCCTCAGCTGTAGCCTATGTTCTTTGAGTCCTCATTTTATTTCTTCATCTTGGTATTGTTTGTTCAATGTCACTTCTTGTGGCCTAAAATACATCATTCAAAATAAATCTGTGAATGAGAATAGCATAGACTCCAATTTTGAGGCAAATGGTGGTCACACCAGATACTGACTAATCTTCTGATCCACGTTGCTACTTTTTTTTTTTTAAGGCATCTGTGACTAACAGATGCATATCTGTATTCCCAGTCATGTGAAATCCAAGGCCTAAAATATTGATCTCAATTGACTGATTAACTTATATCAACTGTAACGCAGTAAAATCTTAGAAATTGTTGCATGTTGCATTTATATTTTTGTTCAGTGAAAATAGGCAACGTACATTGTAAAAAAAAGGCTGGCCCTCCCAAATGATTGACATGCCTGAAAGCCAATCAGATTGACTTTTCCAACCAATAAGGATGCTTGGACGCAATGCAGGGCACTGCCCTCGACACCTCAAGTTATTAAGTGTTTACATGCTGTTGCAAGAAGGAAGTGCTGAGCAACTGTTCACATGCTGTTTCCTAACTAAGTGTTGTGTGCGTCCATTGCAATAAGTGTAGTATCATTATTATTATTGCTACAAGTGTGTTTATTGAGTGCGTCTAGCATACTCAATATTGTATTAGCATTGTTTATATTATATGCATGCTACAGCTGCAATATGTTTATATCTTCAATGTGTATAGCCTTGTGTTGTGTAGTAGCTAGTACCATTCTACAGATTCTAGAAGTTCCCAGAATGTTCAAGCGCTTTCTGTGCACCAGCACAGGCGCAGTAGCCCTAAATTAAGATCTCAGCCAGGCCAGCTATAAGGCTACACGGCCTTAGGCCTTCTACATATATCTCTCTGGCAGTGTATATTCTTTAATGATGTCTAGATGCTATACTATGGGATTCATTCATATGTTTATATTATACCACAGTTTGCTCATCTGCTTATTGTTATATTACATATGTACAGTTCTTAGTAAATTCAAATGATTGTATTGTTTCCCTTTTTAGAACCACACAAAAAATATAAAATAACTTTAAAAATGGAATCATCTATGCCCATGTTTGCGTGTGGTGGTGACCAAGTGTTGAGTATGGGCCTCAACATCATGTTCTGACCAGACAGCAATGTAGTGGGCAGATATTAGTGAATTAGTTTAAGTGTAATAGCAGGTGAGGAGAGCCAGCTGGTTGTTTATTCATGGTCCTAGTTTTCGCTGGATTTAGTGACCAACAGTTTTTTCATGCATTTGATCATTTCAACCTTTGTAAACTTGTCTCGTTACAAAGGGGGTGTAAAAATCTATCCATGTCAACAATGTCTGACTCTGAAATTAAATAAATATTTTATTTTATCTGTCTATTCTCCCTTTTGTTATATGTGTCAAATCAATAACTCGTCATATAAACAAGGTACTGTGTGAGGCATTAGGAAAGACTTCACCAGACTGAACAGGGAAACGATTGTATTGTGGTCAAAACGTGCAGAACCTTTCTATAAGGCCACCACTGGCTGTCTCACCTTGTCTGGCCCACGAAAGACAGGACCAGCATATCGTCTGTCTCTCTCCCAGCCTCTGAGCGAAGGGGCCACAAACCTGGGAGGACAACAAAAAATATGGAGGAAAATAAACATCAAGTGTTCAACAGAACTAGAAAACAAGCAGCATTATTAGCTAGGTGGTGTATCATTAGGACAAACGGAAAATGTTTCAAAGTGTACAGAAAACAAAAATGAGCTTCTGATTTGGACAACTATTGGATTAAGAGTCCAGGTAGTCCCTCACGGTTTTAGTCTGTTGTCTTCCATTTCAGTGCCTAGTGAACAGGACCCTGAACTAGAAAGGAGTCAACGCTGTAGCTTGATTGATCCGTGCCCACAGTCCTGGTGGGCCAGGGCAGTTTCTCAAGGTTTTCGTTCTCTATCTGGGCCTCATTGATTGGCCAAGTAAACAATGTGCTTCTCATCAGCGTGTTCATGAGTATGTGGCCGATGCCTGGGACCATCATTTTTTTTTTTAAACGACAATATTTTTTTTTAGAAAACAGCAATAATTAGACAGATGCAAACAATAGAGACAATCCCACTGAAGCCCCATTTCCATTGGCACTTTGAAGTCAACCCAGGTTGGGCTGGCCTTGGTGGGTTAGCTCAAATTGCATTTCCACTGCCTTCAGAAATTACGACATGTTGCTAGGCAGCCAATATGTGACTGCAGCTGGCATCGCTAATATTGCTAGCTAGCAAGATGAAGAATTTAATTCACCCTCACCATGTTGTAACTAACATTATCCCATACACCCGCCAGTGCCAGCCAGACTCAGAGCCAAGTATTTAGCTTGCTGAAGTTAGCTAGGTAGCTAAACAGGCTAGCCTCTTAGAATGTAGATGTCTACCTAATTAGACACCCAAAAGTAACTGCTATTCATGTGTAATTACATGATTCTGACAAGCCAAAACATGATATATTTGGACAGATGACACCTGGGATAGTATGAGGAAATTATCAGAAGATACAAGCACACACAAAAGACATGTTTCTGTTTGAAAGTAATATTTCATTGACAAGCTACAAGATAATTATTGATGTGTCCCTAAACCTCTCCAAAGTGGCATATATCTGTAAATTAGGTAATTCCAATGCTATTACATATTCAATTCCTAAAATTGGTATTTGTTCAGTATACATTTTTTTTTTTTACCATATCAATCTCACTCAAACATTGTGCTGGTGTTATGGGGTATCTAGGGTACATTCAAGTGTCCTTTCAACTCCTCCAAAGTGTCTGAATGTGGTAATTGCACTGTTTTTGCACACCGGATGTGCTTAAAAGTTATTGTTCCCTATAAAAACGAAATTTCTATAACACCAATCTTTCTCAAACATTGTGGTGGTGTTGGGGGGGACATGCAGGGGATATCCAAAGTAGAGGTCGACCGATTAATCGGAATGCCTGATTAATTAGGGCCGTTTTCAAAACAATAGGAAATCTGTATTTTGGGGTGCCGATTTCCAATTATTTTTTACATTTAAATTTTATTTTCATCTTTTATTTAACTAGACAAGTCAGTTAAGAACACATTCTTATTTTCAATGACTGCCTAGGAACTGTGGGTTAACTGCCTTGTTCAGGGGCAGAACGACAGATTTTCACATTGTCAGCTCAGGGGTTCCAAACTTGCAATAGCACAGTTAACTAGTCCAACACTCTAACCATTGCACTCCACGAGTAATCTGCCTGTTACGCAAATGCAGTAGAAGCCAAGGTAAATTGCTAGCTAGCATTAAACTTATCTTATAAAAAACAATCAATCATAATCACTAGTTATAACTCCTAAACCAGGTTAGCAGGCAATATTAACCAGGTGAAATTGTCACTTATCTTGCGTTCATTGCATGCAGAGTCAGGGTATATGCAACAGTTTGGGCCGCCTGGCTCATAGCGAACTAATTTGCCAGAATTTTACATAATTATGACATAGATTGAAGGTTGTGCAATGTAACAAGAATATTTAGACTTAGGGATGCCACCGTTAGATAAAATACCGAACGGTTCCGATTTCACTGAAATAATAAACCTTTTGTTTTCGAAATGATCGTTTCCGGATTCGACCATATTAATGACCTAAGGCTCATATTTCTGTGTGTTATTATGTTATAATTAAGTATGGGCCTGCTGCTGACTAAGCAGCAGCAGGCCCGTAATCATTCATTCAAACAGCACTTTAGTGCGTTTTGCCAGCAGCTCTTCGCAAGCACAGCGCTGTTTATGACTTCAAGCCTATCAGCCGGTGTAACCAATGTGAAATGGCTAGCTAGTTAGCTGGGTGTGCGCTAATACTGTTTCAAGCTTCACTCGCTTTTAGATTTGGAGTAGTTATTCCCCTTGCGCTGCAAGGGCCGCGGCTTTTGTAGAGTGATGGGTAACGATGCTTCGAGTGTGGCTGTTGTCGATGTGTTCCTGGTTCGAGCCCAGGTATGGGGCGAGGAGGGGGATGGAAGCTATACTGTTACACTGGCAATACTATAGTGCCTATAAGAACATCCAATAGTCAAAGGTATATGAAATACAAATGGTATAGAGAGAAATAGTCCTATAAATACTATATTAACTACAACCTAAAACCTCTTACCTTGGAATATTGAAGTCTCATGTTAAAAGGAACCACCAACTTTCATATGTTCTCATGTTCTGAGCAAGGAACTTAAACGTTCGCTTTTTTACATGGCACATATTACTTTCTTCTCCCACACTTTGTTTTTGCATTATTTAAACCAAATTGAAGATGTTTCATTATTTATTTGAGGCTAAATTGATTTTATTGATGTTTTATATTAAGTTAAAATAAGTTGTAATTGTCATTATTACAAAAATATATATATAAAATAAAATAATTTAAAAAAAATAATAATAAAAAAAAAAATTTAAAAAAAATTGGCCGATTAATCGGTATTGGCTTTTTTGGTCCTAATAATCGGTATCGGCGTTGAAAAATCATAATCGGTCGACCTCTAATCCAAAGCTTTATAATATTTTTCAAGCGCAAAGATAATCACTCGGGGGACATTCGACGTTGCCATTATGTCATACATCATCAGATAACATTGGCAATAGGCTATATTTGTTCCTCCCAACCTAAGAATTAACGTAGCTATAGCTCAAAAACAGACCAAATCGAAGCTTACCTTGTAAAATGATTGCAAAACATTGTGTACATTTTTTTTTTTAAGTGTGACTCTGGGCTAGTGATCAATAACAGAAGGTTACATGCAGACAAATAAGACATCCTCATGATCTGTGGAGGCCCAGCTTTCGGTGTGAATCAACGTATTCAGTGTTAATTATGTTTACGCTTCACAACGCTAACCGGAACATAGGTAGCAGCCATCTTGAAATCAGGTTATCGGCTCAGTCTGCCCTTACACATCCGTATGCCCATATATGGTAGTAAATCACACCCATTATTTTAAGAAACAGATCAATAGCCAAGATATTCAGCTTTGGCCTCCCGGGTGGCGCAGTGGTTAAGGGCGCTTGGTGCGGCTTGGTTGGGTTGTGTATCGGAGGACGCATGACCTTCGTCTCTCCCGAGCCCGTAAGGGAGTTGTAGCTATGAGACAAGATAGTGGCTACTAAAAAAACAATTGAATACCACGAAATTGGGGAGAAAAGGGGGGTAAAAAACTAAAAGATACAGCTGCAGCCTTTGCAGATAGGGGCTACTGTTCTCATACCAGACTGAATTGAATAAAAAAAATATAATATGGGGACGTTACACTTAAGAGGCTAGCTTAATTCCTACCTTGCTTGCATTGGCTATTAGCTAGCTAACCAAGCAAACCAGAGAGCATTCAATACGACCTGGTCAGCAAAAATTCCTGCTAGCTGATGTTAGCTTCAACTGATTTGCAAGCAAATGCTTTAGCTAGCTAGCATTCTAGGGCTGAGTGTTCTTATAAAAGTTTTTGTAGTACAAAAATGTATGAAGGATCCAGGTATTGTGCTAACTCGTGTCATGTCTGACTACTGCAGTACTGCTTGTCCATGGGCAAACTAACAGCAACAAGCCCATACAAGCTAGCTAAATGTTGTGTCAGCATCCAGCAGTGATCAGCTTGGCGGTTGTAAAGTAATGGTGTCAACATCCTGGATTCTAATTGAGCCGGCACCAGTTGTGAAACTGGGCTGCGCTGGCCTGGGTTTCCCTCCACCCAGCTCGAATTTGAGAATTTCATTCAAGGCAGCTTGAATTTGGCCCTAGTGTATCAGAGGTAGAGAAACTACCATATATTGCGTATACTAATCCAACTCCTTCAGATCTGTCTAGGGGGATAAGGGCTAGGGGTCGATTTGGGTATTGGTCCAGAGAAAGCAGCATCCTCCTTTTTTCCAAGGGCCCAGAAGCCCATCTACTGACCTTTGATCCCTGGCAGGTCGATGCTGGCGTGTTCGTGGATCCCAATGCCATTCCGGATGATCCTGAGGGAGCCCTCCTTAAACGCTCCAGAACAGGTGACCAGCTGGCCCTGTCCCTGTCTCTCCAGGTCCACTACACACATGTCCACGATGGGCCCCAGGTTGGTGAAGGTCTCCATCACCGCCACGTACGACCCTGAGTCGTTACTGTCCACATTGAGCTGGAAAGGGGGGTGACAACTCTAGATAAACAACAAGTGGACTATTGATGTCCACCGCCCAGCACAGAAAAAATTGTGAGGCATGCTTATCCGTTCTTAAACTCTTCAATTTCAAAGCTGGTTTGTACCTTTCATTACTGAGTAATGGCAATCTTCCCCTTGGTTGCCTACAAGTGCTATACAACTCTACCATGCTCAAAAAGCACCTTGTAAAACCAGTTCTGTTTTTTTTTCTAATTTGTCTTTGTTAAAATCAACACTTTTCCAGGGGTTACATTCATCGAGGTATTTTCTATGTGACCGGTCCAAACTTACCTTGACCAACTGGGAGTCGCCCAGTCTGGAACCAACAAACACCACACCGTTGTCTAGGTAGGTCAAGCACTCTGCAATGGACGTCTGCAAGGGAGGGAGGGAGGGTCGCACACAGACATTACTCTTCATTACTCTTCACCTCTATCTACACATTTAATTTAAAAAAATTTTTACAAAAGGAGTTGTTTAATCTAACTGCTTAACTCAGCAAAAAAAGAAATGTCCTCTCACTGTCAACTGCGTTTACTTTCAGCAAACTTAACAGGCCTACAAGCCCTCAGTCCAGCCTCTCAGCCTATTGCGGACAGTCTGAGTACTGATGGAGGGATTGTGCGTTCCTGGTGTAACTCGGGCAGTTGTTGTTGCCATCCTGTACAGCAGGTGTGATGTTCGGATGTACCGATCCTTGTTACACGTGGTCTGCCACTGCGAGGACGATCAGCTGTCCGTCCCTTCTCCCTGTCGCCCTGTCTTAGGCATCTCACAGTACGGACATTGCAATTTATTTCCCTGGCCACATCTGCAGTCCTCATGCCTCCTTGCAGCATGCCTAAGGCACGTTAACACAGATGAGCAGGGACCCTGGGCATCTTTCTTTTGGTGTTTTTCAAAGTCAGCAGGAAGGCCTCTTTAGTGTTCTAAGTTTTCATAACTGACCTTAATTGCCTACTGTCTGTTACTGTCTCAATGACTGTTCCACAGGTGCATGTCCATTAATTGTTTATGGTTCATTGAACAAGCATGGGAAACAGTGTTTAAACCCTTTTACAATGAAGCTCTGAAGTTATTTGGATTTTTACGAATTATCTTCGAAAGACAGGGTCCTGAAAAGGGGTGGTTTCTTTTTTGCATGGAATTGTATTTGTTGCTTTTTTAAACTAATTTTCTTTCAAATCTTTACAGGAAAATGCCACGGGCACTATCTGATGTGTGGAGACATTTCACTACAGCTAGTATAGAAGGAAAAGCTGTGTACATTTGCAAATACTGTGCCAAATCAAATGTGAAGAACGCAAAAAAATGCAGAATCATCTGGCCAAGTGCATAAAGTTCCCACAGTGCTCACAACAAGCAACCTCTGACAAAAGTCCTTCCACTTCTATTTGAGTTAAAAATGATGAACCTGACACCTTATTGATAGCAACAGCTCACGGTCCTCCTGGAATCAGAAGTTTTTTTTTATTCAATGGAGGAACATAGTCAGAGAAATGCTGATGAATGTCTTGCTCGAGCCGTGTACGCAACTGGTTCACCTTGGATGCTCACAAGAAATGTGTATTGGAAGAGATTTCTGAATGTTCTTTGCCCAGCATACACCCCTCCAACCAGACATGCTTTATCTACTCATTTGCTGGATGCAGAGTTCAACAGAGTTAAAGTGAAGGTCAAGCAAATCAGAGAAGGCAGACTGTATTGCAATCATCTCTGATAGGTGGTCGAATATTCATGGGCAAGGAATAATTAACTACATCATCTCCACACCTCAACCAGTGTTCTACAAGAGCAGACAAGGGACAACAGACACACCGGTCTCTACATTGCAGGTAAGCTGAAGGCAGTCATCAACGACCTTGGACCACAGAAGGTACTTGCACTGGCGACAGACAATTCTGCGAACATGAAGGCTGCTTGGTCTAAAGTGGAGGAGTCGTACCCTCACATCACGCCCATTGGCTGTGCTGCTCATGCATTGAATCTGCTCCTCAAGGACATCATGGCACTGAAAACAATGGATACACTCTACAAGAGAGCCAAGGAAATGGTTAGGTATGTGAAGGGTCATCAAGTTATAGCAGCAATCTACCTCACCAAGCAAAGCGAGAAGAATAAGAGCACCACATTGAAGCTGCCCAGCAACACCCGTTGGGGTGGTGTTGTCATCATGTTTGACAGTCTCCTGGAAGGGAAGGAGTTGCTCCAAGAAATTGCCATATCACAGTCTGCCGATATGGACAGCCCCATCAAGAGGATGCTCCTGGATGATGTATTTTGGGAGAGAGTGGTAAGCAGCCTGAAACCTAGAGCAGTAGCCATTGCACGGATTGAGGGAGACAATGCCATCCTGTCTGATGTTCAGACTCTTCTTGCAGATGTAAGAGAAGGAATCTGTACTGCCCTGCCCATTGCACTGTTGCTCCAAGAAGAGGAAACTGCAGTTGTGAAATACATCAAAAAGCGTGAAGACTACTGTCTGAAGCCCATACATGCGTTGCTGGCAAGAACATCCTGTCTGGTGCAGAGATCAACAAGGCCTATGGTGTCATCACTACCACATCTCACCACCTTGGCCTGGATGAGGGCAAGGTTCTTGGCAGTCTGGCAAAGTACACTTCCAAGCAAGGGCTTTGGAATGAAGATGCAATATGGCAGTCGTGCCAACATATCTCATCAACCACCTGGTGGAAGGGACTTTGTGGATCTGTGGATCTGAGGCTCTTTCCCATTGCCTGCATCCGCCTCTAAATCCCACCAACATCAGCCGCCTTAGAGCGCAACTGTCCTTGTTTGGGAACACACACACCAAAGCACGCAACATGCTGACCAATACAAGTGTTAAAAAATTGGTGGCCATCCGGGCAAATTTGAGGCTTTTTGAGCCTGACAACGAGCCATCCTGAGGCCTCAGAGTCTGATGTTCAAGAGGAGGACATTGAGGCGGTCCAGGGAGAAGACATGGAAGCCTGAGAGGAAGACAACCAAAGCTTTAGTTTTTAGACTATAATTTTACAGATGTATGTTGAAAACGTTTTTGGGAGATGTGATGGATCATTGGGGATCATTCCCTTTCTTTTGTTGTTCAATAAAATCATCCCATGTGAAAAGTCAACTAATTTAATTAAAAAATTAAATTCGTAACTAAATGGTTTTGTTAATATTGGAAGGACTTAATAATTTGCAATTATGTCTTCTTGTGATAAGGTAAAAGGTGTATGTTTCTGCCTCCATACAATATGGTAAATATATCCAAAGCAAAAATATCTACACTTAAATGGTATTAATATTCATTTGTATATATTTCCATTAATTCCCATATATATTCCCACAGAAGGTTACCACCTTTGAATATTCCCCAAAATGTGCAACCCTACTCTTCAGCCCATCTCATATTATGAACTTACAAAAAGGGCCTGGTGTACACTCACATATTTTTTTACAATACACTGAAGGATAATTCTGCCATTGAGACTCAGTTGTGTAATGTGAATATCAAAGAGGAAAGAAGCAGAGAAAAGGGAAAGAGAGTTCAAAAGGGACATCACTGAAAGCAAGATACGAGACGACTGAGCCAGATAAAAAAAAGAAGAGATCAGAGGGAGACAGAAAAAGCAAGAGAGACATCAGAGAGAGCAAGAGAGAAGGCTTTCTACGGAGAGAAGAACAAAAGACAGAAGTTGAGATGAAATGAGAGACCACACAAAAGAGAAAACAACCAGAAACAAGAGAGACAGCAGGCCTACAACACATACCTCTCCGAGCAGCTCGACACGGAGGTCCTTGAGCACCACGGCCCCGTCCATCAGCTCCTCCTTCTCCAGCAGCAGCATAAACAGGCGGCCCTCCATGTCCCCCAGCAGGTAGCGCGAGCCGTTGGGGTCCACGCGGTTGTGACATACGATGGTACTTTGCTGTTGGGGGCGGGACAGAGGTGGTGTATGAGGGGAGTGTCCCTCTGTTCTATGTAAAGTGCTTTGAGCATCTGGAGAAGTGCAGCACTATATCCAATTTATCATTGCTATCAAACTGCATGATGCTGGAAAAGAGTTGAAAGCCTCTGCAGTGTTGATTTACGTTGATCTTACCTTGATGGTGGGAGGCGCAATGGCCAAGTATTTATCCCCGTTGTGGTAGGTGATGGATTCTTGTCCAATGATTATAGCGCCTCCAAATGGTTCTGGGACTGAAATAGACAAATACATAAAGCACCACGTAAATCAACCAACAAGGGAATCACATTCAAATACACTATAAGAAGAAGTAGAAAAAGCAGAAGAGGACCCTTGGGCGCTGCAGTTCCAGTGGAAATTATCTTTAAACACTAATCTAAGAGTTTTGAACATCAGAATGAAGTAAATCACATGAGCATTGGACCAGGGCCCGACGATCATTGTCTAACCCTGCCTGGATTCTCTCTCTCCTCACCTGGGATGACCATAGAAGCCTCAGCCTCCACGTTCTCCTGTTTCCACGGCCCCTTGTTGAACTCCTTCTCCCTCAGCGACACCTCATAGGTCTTCACATGCCGTCCCTGAGGGTCCTACAGCACACAAACACAGAAACAAATCAGACTGACACACTCGCAGATATTCACGCAACATTTCTGTTAACTAAAGCACACATTCCCCCTTTCACCGGACATGCACTACTGTCTCATATACACATCCTCTCTGACTACCCAATATTCTTTCAAACAGCATCATATTCCTAATCTTGCATTTTCTCAACTCCTCCCCAACCACCCCCTCAAAACACAACCACTCCAACATTGTACCCCTTTCATCCACCACTTCCTACCCGTTCCTCCCCCCACCCTATTTTACCTCCACCCCTCCCTACCTGATAGATGAAGCAGACTGTGGGCGCCTGACAGCCGTACAGGAAGTGGACGTCGATGACCTGCAGCTCCTCCAGGCGGATGTTGAAGGCCTTGAGTTCTCGGTTCTCCCGGTCCAACGGAATCACCTTGAATAGGCCGTCGTACAGCCGCAGGCCGATCATGCGGCACTCAGGGTCTACAATGCCAATGATGCCTGTCTCCGAGGGACGCCCGATGCGGTCCTATGCAAAAATAAATAAGTTGGTCAAGTAAGAGGAGTTTCACAGCATCCTATTGTTTCAGTCTGCAGAATATTCCCGTTGTAGTTTTGCAGAACATATACCTTGATCTCCATCAACAGCTCAAAGACACTAGCTACGCTCATATTTAATTTTATCCTACCTGCACGTTGCCGTGGGCGCGGGTGATGATGTCGATGCTCTCCCCGTTCTGTTTGTACTCCAGGATGCAAGCGTTGTATTTGGCCGTGAGAATGAACAGCAGATCCTTGCTTTCGCCCTGCAATCAAAACAGACAAAAAGTTCCTCTCCATTTGAAGCCAGTAAAAACATATGTCTGACGTTCAATTTCGGCATTAGTTTACAACTTGTATGGCAGTTACAGAAAGAAACCTGGGTCTTCTTAAGAGGGGCACACCGTAGTGGAACCTTTTGCAACATTAAACATAATTCTGTGTTCTTATTGGGATCACGAGTGGCACAGCGGTCTAAGACACTGCATCTCAGTGCTTGAGGCGTCACTACAGACACTATGGTTAAAATCCAGGCTGTATCACTACCGGCCGTGAATGGGAGTCCCATAGGGCGGCGCACAATTGGCCCAGCGTTGTCTGGGTTTGACCGGTGTAGGCCGTCATTGTAAATAAGAATTTGTTCTTAACTGACTTGCCTAGTTAAATAAAGGTTAAATAAAAAAAATGAATAAAAGTTCATGTAGTACCTCCTTGTTTCAAAATGTTTTCTCTCTACTGAATGTGACCCAGCTTTGAAATGACTATCATGCACACACAAACATACAGGTAGTAGTAGACTCACCTTTGGCCTGAAGAGCTCCATGACAGCAATCTTGCCGTACATGCCCACCTCTTTGACGGGCCGGAGCCCTTCCGCTGTGACCACATAGATCTCCAGGCGTGTGTTTTTGGCTATGAGCAGATTCAGGTCCTCTGCAGAAGTAAAGTGGCCTGGGGAAGAGAGGGTGGTCTAGTCAGTCGGACTAACTTTTTCTAAGAGCTAAATTAGTAGTTATTGGAGTGCCTTCCAGCTTTCTGTATGACTAGCAGATATACATTTTTTATTTAACTAGGCAAGTCGGCTAGTGTGTGATCGGCTATGAAGAGCCAGCTGACATTTACTCCTGAGGTGCTGACTTGCTGCACCCTCGACAACTACTGTGATTATCATTATTATTTGACCATGCCGGTCATTTATGAACATTTAAACATCTTGGCCATGTTCTGTTATAATCTCCACCCGGCACAGCCAGAAGAGGACTGGCCACCCCTCATAGCCTGGTTCCTCTATAGGTTTCTTCCTAGGTTTTGGCCTTTCTAGTGAGTTTTTCCTAGCCACCGTGCTTCTACACCTGCATTGCTTGCTGTTTGGGGTTTTAGGCTGGGTTTCTGTACAGCACTTTGAGATATCAGCTGATGTACGAAGGGCTATATAAATAAATCTGATATGATTTTGATTTGAAGTGTAGGCAATATTTTTTTTTCCCAATCTCCTTCCTGTATATTGAAAATGCTAATTTCTTGAGTTCAAGTATTTGTTTTTCTATGTACTAGCAATACAACTGGCCTACTTTTCTAGCTAAGCAGATCATTTTTACTCAAAATATAAACTAAGGTGACAACACTGCATACATAGACAGTGTGATTTTAAAATTAACAACATGAATGCCTTAAATTAAGTGATTTTTAATCACACGTGATTTTAACCTAAACAGTAATACATTGAATCGTTTGCCAGCTATCGCCAACATATTTGCAATCAAAGAAATGCAGGCAGTTAAAGGCTAAGTACATGTCCTTACATTCGTAACTACGCAGGCTGTCCATGACTATAACGTTATAAATGTGCCAATGTATTATTTAGGTGGACATATTAACTGGCACTGCAGTGGCCTGCCTGCTACCTGTGTAATTTTGCTACACTGAAGCTCCAAACCTGTCTGAGATTCTTGGCCAACTGATAAACAAGAAGGTAATAGTAATCCAAACAAATTGACATCGGACAGCTGAAGATAGCTAGCATTAGCTTCAAAACATCCTGGCTGCGCAGGAGCACACACTGGCTCGTGACATTTTGTGTTCACTTGATTGACAATCGATTGCTAGCTATATGATATCAGTCGAGCGAAACCACATGTCCAATGCAGTGCATGGTTAATAAAACAACTTTGAACAAAGCCTTTATCAATGGACTTGATCAACTTGCTGGCGAAACAATATCAAGGGGCCTGCAGGTGCCTGTAGCTTGGCTTCTCGCGCGGGAGCTTAGCGTGCTAGTGGATGAGGTCGCTACGACATGTTGGTGCGCGAGCTAACAAGAATAACATAATTACCGGTGATGCAGGCATTGACTGCCGTCGGTTTCTGCGCTGTTACCACGTAATTATAAGACATGGCGTTCAAAGACAGAATAAGAACACCAGCGAAATCGTATCAGTTCTTCACAAGTGTTGAAACCATGGATATAAATAATTTTTAAAAACAAGCGGAAGTGTATTGCTAAAAACACGAGATATATTTACTTTCACAGCGCCCCATGTGGCTCGGAATTCGATTTGTCGTTGTTGGTGCATGTCTTTTTATAATATGGTGCATTGTCCATCTGCATTGGACAGAAGAGGAGAGTGTCATAACTTATATTATTTGGCTTACCCCTCTGTAATAGGACGTTTTTTCACATGAAATACTGTGTGTTGCGATGCTTTGCTCATCAGTGTTTTAAATTGTCAACCTCCGCAGCAGAGAGCCAAGTGACTGATGAAGAGGACTAGAGATCTTTCAGAGCCATGGCATTGTTGCTCACGGTTGATCAAGCAAAATGCCCTTATAAGAAACACTTAATCTACTTACTGTATCAATCAAAATCGATAATGGTCAAAATGGCAGGTGTTCTTCAGCTTGTATTACTGTGTGTGTGTGCGCATATGCATGCGTTAGGTTAGCATTGGACTGACACCAGAGACGGTAGAGAAAGCGAGACACCTCCCTCCTTCATTTGTTTCAGGACGGGGCCACTCCTGTCTACTTATTGCCCCTGCCCCGCGGTTGGGGTGCCACAGAAACAATCTATTTCTAGTAAGGGCGTATGGGGAGAACAGGGAGGGGACAATAAGTAGACCAGAGCCATTGGCCTCACGCAGGAAAGCATGCTGACGCGAGAGAGGGAACGCCCACTTACAGACAGGAACCCTGACTATTTTTTCCAATGATAAACTGCCTGAGTAAGACATCTTGGTCTATCCACCATCCTTGCTGACACCTTCATAAACACAGGGCTTGCAGTGACATCACTGCTGTCAAAAACACTGGCCTGTGGGCTGTAGGCTAAAGACTCAATCCCTGATTAATCCCAGGTATAAGAATAGATCCCTGTCTGTGGCTCCATGAAAGCAAGCATGCATATGGTGTATTGGAGTGTATATTTACTGTCGAGCACTATTTATGGGGTGGGTTAGGAGAGATATGGTGATAAATTGACTGACACATCCAGTTTTGCCTTCAGTAACATATAGACTCTGCCATAGGTCTTTAGTCCCCTATTATGAGACATACTGTATCTGCACAGCGTACATTCTGTTCACCCAAATTGTTTTTGGAGATTTTGCATGCGACTGTCTAATGGTTTGTCTTTTTCCATGTGTAAATCCAGTGTGTTTAGGCCAATGCAATGACCTCATAGGGTCATAACAAAAAGGTAACCTCACAATGCTTAGAGCTTGTGACGTCAATTGATGTGTCACATAAATGTGTGCTTATGCTGAGTGCATGTGATATAGGATTAACATTGGAAGTATTTACTGAAAGGAATACTGAGCACATACAGGGTGTATCAGTGTATGCACTGTCTGGGTTTTGTTTAATACATTTGTACAAAAAGCAGGGGGGGAAAAGTAAGCATTTTAAACACATAAAACATTAGTTTTTCTTTCCAGTCATCTTCACACACAAAATCAGGCACACAAACTCTCAAATCATCCTACAAAACAACAAAGATAATAATTACATTGATAGCTAAATAACACAGACAAACGCAGTCACAAGGTTACAAAGTGTGAAAAAAAGACATAACTTGTTGTGTCAATGTCACATCAAACTATGAGTTCTCAAATTTCAGCATCACAGTCATCTTGGTATAACATTCTGTCCATTAATCAAGGCCCTAAACTAGTTTGCCTCTTACAGTACATCTGGCTTGCCCTGCAAAGTGGCTTGCTGTATCCAAGCAGAATCTCATTTTTCACCCTTCTTGTTAAAGTTTACCCACGTCCTCCCTCCGTATAAGCCCATGCCTGTGCACTGTAGCGTCTATTTCAGTTCTGCACGTAGCAGTGTCTCTCTGTGTCCGGGGGGAAATGGAGGGGTCAATTTAGGATCTGTCCTTTCCAGTTTAATCTCCACACACTGCTCTTTGCTCACTGGCGGGCCCTGGCATTGGCAAAGGCGTCTCTGAGCCAAGGCGAGTCTTCATAGAGCCGAGGGTCACCCAGGTACTCTGTGGTGCGCTTGTAGAAGTAGTAGTACAACACGGACGCTGCACACAAACACACATCACCAATGAAAGACTGAAGTCATTTGGTTTTGAAACAGAAAAGACAACAACTATTGCGTTTCAGGCCTAAAAGGTTTCCTAAAATGTGTTTCAGTAAGTGTGTGACCAAAGACAGCCTCACCTATTCTTTGGAAGACAAAAAGCACTTGGAGACCATCCGTCCACACATAGCGGTTTGATTTTAGCCAGCGTAGATTCTGCAGAGATAGACACAACCCAATGCATCATTCAGTTTGAGGGATAGCATTCTTTCACTAAGACATATAATAAACCATAAATTGATAGTAAATGATAATACATATGTAATAAACAATTCTGAGGCCTACAGAAAACTTGAAATTCCATTTCCACAAAGTAAAATAAATCTCACATATCAGGTTAGTGGCAAATATAATTTCCCCCTGTGGATTAATAAAGTATACTCTCATCTTATTTGTGGCTAGGTGTGAATCCACTTATGACAAAAGCTCAGTCATAGTTGGTTGCCAGGGAGCTTCCTGAACATCACAGCTCAGGCTAAATCCCCCAATTGCCTGTAAGAAAGATCCGTTCCTCTACAGTACTTCTCTCAAACCTCAAATTCACTGAATGTTGATCACCAGTCTATGAACAGATCCCATACCTTCACACGTGCACATTTCTATAATAACTAGAAATCACAACTATCCCCATGAAAATACACAAAACACACACTCACACATGCAGGCTTCACACA